>NW_017728909.1:12988759-13121599 GCF_001723895.1 Crocodylus porosus | reverse complement strand
CCCCCGTGCTCCATCATTGCCACCAGGAGGGTGTAGGCAGGTGGGGGTAAGGCTCCGTTGCCCCACTCTGTCCCCTGTGTCAATCATGGTAGCACTCTGCCACCTCCTGTTCAAATGCTTATTTGCACTCTGATTGGCTGTTTCAGCTAGCCAATCAGAGCATGAATAAAGCATTATGGACAGATAAACAGATTAAAGCTTTTGTAATATTAGAATATATATGTATGTGTGTGTGTGTATGTGTGTACACACACAAGAACCTGCTTCTCCCCTCAGTTATTCTATTTTCACCCACTCCTAACTCATCTTCGCTGAGACAACTCCTAAACTCCAAGTGCAGAAGAGAAAATATGAGTCGCGCCCATAAAATAAAGTACAAAGGACATTTTCAAAGGCCCAGAGGACAGTAAGGTACTCAACTTGCATTGAATGTCAGCAGGATTTTGGTGCCTATCTGCCATTTGTGCCTTTGACAATCTTCCCTGAAGGTCATTGTATGCTCTGTTTATCATTCATCATCTGTTTTGTCTGTCATGACTAAATCGAATAAAGTCTCTGGGGCAGGGAGCACCTTCCTCTGTTGGTATATGGACATTACCTAACAGAGTAGTGCTCTAACTATACTGTGGTCAACGAGGGACTACTATAATACAATTAATCACTTTAACAAGGGTGGCATAATGTGGACCAGGGTGATCAGGACAAGTAAAATGTGCTATAAAGTTTGCGCTCACCAGTTATTTGTTTCACTTTCTTTCCAATGCTGTCCTAAATACTCTCCAACCTTTGAGCAAAGTGCTGCCTGTAGAAGAACTTGGCAGCTCAGAGGGATTACTGAGGGGATACGGAGCAGAACACAACTACAATGTTTCAAGTGATCCATAAATCTTTAAATAAATAAATTTGGTACTTTTCTGTACTGAATGCCTAAACAGCAAAGGGACATCCAGCCCATAATTCATTGAAACTACCAGTTCTGTTCCTGATTTCAGGTCCCTTGAAGCCACGGATTCAGTTCCTACTGCACTGTGGTTCCACAACATGGACCAGACTGTTATTTCACAGGTACAATCTAGCTAGCTGGTGCAGAACCGGTGGAGCTGTATGGCTAGGTGGCAGCCAGGAGTCTGGCTCCCACCCAGTCACTGTCTACATGTGTGTTTCAGTGCAATTAATTACTGTTAATTACTAATTATTAATTAACTCTGCCATAAGATAGTATTGTCAGGGACAGTGCTATCTTACGGTGGAGCTAATTAGTTTACTGAGTCTTAATACCAGCGCATGTGTAAATGGTGACGCTTTATGGCAGAGTCAACTCCTCAGCAAACCACATGTGCAGATGCACCCACTGTTTCCTCCTATTGGTTAAATTTGGGGCTGCATAGTGCATGCCAGCAGGCAATACTAGAGAATTGTGATACAAAGTTTCCAGAGAGAGAAAACTGTGGGTTCTAATACTGTTGCTTTACATATACATGAATAACTGGTTTTCATTGTTAGCAGCAAAAGACAGCGCGCTTTGGGGATTCGTGATCTCGGATTCTTGTCTACAGAGCCCAGGAACAAAAGAAAGTCTAGCAGATGGGTAGAAGAGCTCTTTGCTTTTCAGGTGTCAAAACTTCCCCACAGGCCCATGATGTAGATCTCTTAATGTTGGCAGAAGAGGTGCTTATAGGACTGTGACGCCATGCCCTACAACTGACTTTGTACAGGGCTCTGTAAAAGCAAGGCCTTAATGTGGGTGTAGGGTGAGAAATCATAGTGGAGCTGGTGGAGCTCTCAGGATGCCTAAATGCCAGAGGGGAAAATGGTTTAATGTAAAATAACATTTATACAACATAAATAGACAAGGCAGACGAAGGGTGGAGGAAGTGTGACTATAACACGCCAACACAGTGAACAATGCCATGACAGCAACAGTCTTGTTATTTCTTTTTTGCCTGTTTAACGGGCTTTGCTAGAAAAGGATGAGCTAAATCAGTGGTCTTCAACATTTTTATGGTGCAGATCACTATTTGGAACTAAGGATCACCCCAGGATCTATCCCCCTGGCCCCCAACAGAGTCTCAGACTGAGAGTTTGTCTTCATGGCAGAGTTAATCCAACCATTTGTTCTCATTTGCTCACCATTCACACGCACAAACCTGTCACCCAGATGAGGTGGTGCTTACACCCCAGGCTGCCTGGCTCCTTTACAACTGTAGGCTAAATTAGGGGACCTTTGCACTTGCAACCTATTATTCCCTTTGCAGGGTGTGAACCCTTCCATTGAAGACAGTCTTTCCTATGGTTTCCTCCCTTTGCCCTGGAGGACCACAAAGTTTTCCCGCAGTTCACTAGGTAAGAATCACAGAGTGGCTTAGATATTAGGGCTAAGAACCAGGAGGGATGTCTCCAGACTTCTTCAAGAGCATCTTTGAATACTCAGTAGCTCAGGCAGGGTTTCGAGTATGTCTGCCCACAGCTTATGCTAAGCCAGGTGCTTAGACTCAGTGACCCCCATCAGCATTATAGTGCAGAAATACTTTTGGGAGAGAAGTACAGCTGGTGAACAGAGGCCAGTGGGAGAGTTGGTGAAAAACTGGCTAGATTGCTGCAGGCAGTGTATCACAAAGGAGCCCATTAAGCCTGGCCCTGGCTTGGATGTTAGCACTGGATTAAGCTACAAGTTTTTTTACATTGAACAAGCCCTAGTCCCTAATTCTAAATTCATAAACTAATGCAAGAATATGTAATGCCTCCATGATGCAAGTCCTCACGCAATATTAACTGAGAACAAGGCCATCTGCGAAGCAGCAACAGCGAGAACTCAAGCTTTGAAAAGTGACACGGCTTTATATACAAGGCACAGTGCTGTAGTACATGTTCCCCCCGCAGGGAGATAACATATTGTACCAGGAAAATTCCCAACTAAAACAAAACAATTTCTTTATAGAGTCGTGTGACAGTTTTTTGGACTGTTGAATATAAATGATCCATGTTTTAAAGGTAATACAATACTGTACCTTTAAAATAAGACATTTTGTACAGAACTGTAGCAAGTGATGTAAAAATACTAGTATTAAGGAGGACAGACAACGTGAGAGCAAAAGAGCAGAGGTATGTTTTGGTTCCCTTTATGAAGAGGTATATACCCTCATCTGAACAGACCTTAGCTTCATATGCCTCTCCTAAACTCTCCTACTAGCCTTGTGAAGCGTTATGTGTGGGACTGCCCTTGTATCCAGATTGGAACAAAATTTGAAGAGTATTGGACCTTTTGATGCAGTTTTATTGGTAAGAGATAATTAAACAATCCTAATTACATAACTGTTTACAGAAGATCAAATGTAGCATAGCTCGTTTTCTTGCAGATGTGAAGTGCAGGAATCAGGTTTCTGCTGCAGCTTTCTGCAACTTGTCTACATAATCTTAGAATAAAAGTTGGCTGTGTTCAAAGGACAGTGATAGCCCGAGTTTGAGGCACTGAGCATCCAAGCCACACACGTCCTCAAACACCAGTTTTGTAGCATGTAAACTTTTTCTTTTGGCAAAAGTTCATCTCACTGCAAGGCAAAACTAAAACACATAGAAAAAGCTCCAAGTCAAGGGTTTACAGAGAAAAAGAAAATGTGTACTTTTTTTTTTCCTGAAAGATTGACCCAAATTGAACACAAGGACTCAAATGACACCATATGAACAAACAAAACTCTTAGGTCAGAAGCCATAGCTTTTATTAAACTAACTAAATAGTAGCAAAAAAAGTCTTTCTTTTCAAGCTTTTGGGTCCAAACACTCATCGTCATGCTGAGGACATTCAAAGATTGAAAAAGATCTCCCAGGTAGAAAAGCAACTTATTTTTGCACAGGGGAGGTAAAGGGTGGAAGTTTTTTTTCCCCCCAGGTTCCTCAGAGTCCTTTTGTGAGAGAATTGCTCTGTGATATACAGATTAGGCAGGCTTCTTCCCTGGAGGTGTCCAATGTCAGGCAGGGAGGTGAAAATTTCTTCTTTCTTGGTTAGTAATGAAGTTTACTATAAAATCAGTGTACATAATTATATTATAGTATTTCTGATATTGGTTTCTAGGCCAATTCTTTGTACCTCCTAATGTATTGGTTGATTTTTTTTAATATGCAGCTGCACATACTTTTAATGCACATTAAGCTGATACTCATTAAGCGATTTCTGGCAGGTGTCTACATGCGCAGAGACTTGGCACTAAAATTAGTCCCAAGTCCCTCCAGTGCTGCCATATGACCCTGTGGCCACCAGGGGGAGCTCCAGGCTCCAACCCCATGGCTGCCAGCATTTGGCAGCCATGCTGAAGCCAGACCCAGCTGCCGGCATTTGGTATCCATCTTGGAAACTCTGATCCCTGGAGAGCCCCTTAGCTTACCAGGAGCCATTATTACCCTCACATCACCCGCCCCCATCCCTCACCACTCAACAAACCCTCCCCTCCCACCAACAATAAAAAAAAATGGCTTATAAGTGGCAAATAATACAGACAGCAGTCCAGCCTTGGGGGAGGAGAGGCACCCTGCCAGGAGCCCTCAGCCTGGGCACAGGCTGGCCCCCTAGTGGCTAGGCAGCCTGGCACTAAAGTTAGTGCCAGGTCACATCTACACATGCGTTAATGCGCTTTAAGCAATTGTGCCTAAATTTGATACCTGCATATCCTGGTATCAAATGTAAACATGATTAGCCTAATTTCACCATTTTTAATGCACCTTAAGGGCAGACACATGTAGACGCATGCCTGTAATGCACATTAAGTTATGCATTAACACATCTCTTGTAGACATTTTTATTCCAGTGGATATTAAAACAATTCTCCATCCTGAGTAGTCATAATTAATTTCCCATGCAGCAAAGTCAAGCAGTTCCAAGCACACACCAGTGACACACGGTTCCATCTTGCTATCATGGAGCTCATGCAACCACCTGTGCTTGGTCCTCTTGAAATTCTTGACTATGAATCCTCATCTTGAGTACCCTCAATAATTTCCTCACTGGCAAAGTGCTACTACTCCATCACTCAACTGCTCTTTGTCAGTGACTATATTAACCAACTCTGACTTTTGTATAGAAATATCATCCACTACTAATATTTCACCATGTTGAAAACTGACCATTCTACTGTTTGTTTTAGTCTGTTGTTATTTCAGGGCATGACTTTATTTCTGACTTTAAGTCTAATCTCATTGGTCTATTGGTTCCTTCTTTGTTAGAGAGATTACTATTCTCAGTGATTTCCTTCCATTAACATATAGGAGACCTAATTAAACTGGGTAAACTCTTTTAAAATGCAATATATATCTATATATATATATTTAACATAGAAATCTCTCCAGTTTCCATAAAGCCACTTTGTAAAAGATTTTGTGAAAGGTCAAAAAACGAGCTTGTTCTTCTTCATCCATTGCATTGTTGCCATGCTTTAGTCTAACTGATTAGAGGCACATGACTTTCCTATGCAGAAGCCACAGAGTTTTGTTTCTCCTGTCCTGTTTAGCTATGTATTTTGGAATTTATTCTGATTTTAGCAATCATTGAAACCAATTTCAGTATTATAATAAGACTCATAATAATAATAAGAGTATTATAATAAGACTCATAGGTCCATTATTATCAGGATCATTCCTAGCACCTTTGCAAGACTGATACAGCATTTTCTACTCTCCTTTCTCAGCACTGTGGCCGGTGGGATGTTATAGGAAGAGAGGCACTTCCACACCTTATTTTTACTTGCCTTGAAATACAATTTTTTGTTAATTATATGAGAGAATTTTTAGATATTTGCACTCCTTCATTTCCTTCTTTCCATATCTCTTAAAGAAGCACAAGCAGCTACTCTCTTGGCTGTGGCTCACTGAAATCCTTCCTTTGCTTATTAAGTATTCTTTTTTAGTGAGTCACCTACTGTCACCTAAGGAACAAATTGACAACTGTAGTTACGCTGTTGATGTGTTCTGACTACCATCAGTCATGCTGACCTATATAATATGATTGTCTCTCTGTGCTCCCCCAGATGTCTGTCTGTATCCATGTCATCTCTTGTCTTACCCTTAGTTTGTAAGCTCTCAGGGGCAGGAACTGGTTGTTCTGTATTTGTACGGTGTCTACATATCACTCCCCGGGGATGGATTGCCACATAGAATGATTGGCTTGGAGTTCCTGGGAAGTAAGAAAATTTAAGCAGTTATGAACACCATAAACCAGTGCTATCTAACTCACAGCCTGCAAGCTGAGGGATTAATTTGCAGCTCACAGGGTCCTACCCAGCCTTTACTCCCCCATCACTCCAGCTGTTGCTGATGGTGGGGTTCCTGAGCTGTCCCATACTCCATCTTCTGCTTCTTGCCCCTGTGGCAGGGCACTGCAGGGTATTAGAGCCTGTGGGCCAAAGAAGCTCACAGCCTAGAGAGCTCAGGGGGGCTGAGAGAGGACATGGCCCAGGAAACTGTGTGGGGGGTCGCTCATATACGTGTGTGTGTGTATATACACACACACACATACATATATATATATATATATATCTCAGGGGAGCACCTATTTGATGTGGTACAGCAAGAGGACACCTGTGTGGCACAGTTGGGGTATGCCTCTGCAGTGTGGCACAGCAGGCTGTGTTGTGCATCCTGGCTTAGTGGAGGGGTGCCTGCTCCACCCAGCCCAGCACAGCCAATGGAGGCACCCATGGCCCACACTGGTGAAGTCCATGTGGTACGCAAATGTTGGACAGCTGTACCATAAGCTATCATTGTGTGCCTTTTCTCATTTATTAGTGCATAAAAATAGTTGGAAAATGAACTCTTTCATGTTTCATGGCTCTCACTCATCTCCTTTGTTTCATAAGAGACGACATCTCCACCCAAGTCACGTTTCCCTTATAGTTTCATAGTTTCTAGGGTCAGAAGGGACCTGAGCAGATCATCGAGTCCAACCCCCTGCAATGGCAGGAAAGAGTACTGGGGTCAAACGACCCCAGCAAGCTGTACATCTAGCCTCCTCTTAAAGACCCCCAGGGTAGGAGCCAGCACCACTTCTCTTGGAAGTTGGTTCCAGATCCTAGCCACCCTGACCGTGAAGTCACGCCTCCTGATGTCTAGCCTGAATCTATCCTCTGCCAGCTTGTGACCGTTATTTCTAGTCACTCCTGGCAGTGCTCGGGGGAACAGGGACTCCCCCAATGCCTGCTGGTCCCCCCTGACTAGTTTGTAACAGGCCAGTAGATTTTCCCTCAGCCTTCTCTTGTGGAGGCTGAACAGGTTCAGGTCCCGTAGCCTTTCCTCGTAGGGTCTGCCCTGCTGCCCCTGATCGTGCAAGTGGCCTCCTCTGGACCTTCTCCATGTTGTTGACATCTGTCTTGAAGTGCGGCACCCAGAACTGGATGCAGTACTCCAGCTGCGGCCTGACCAGTGCCACATAGGGGGGGAGGATCACCTCCTTAGACCTACTTTATGTTGATTTCTGCCTGTAAAACTCCATTTGCATCACCAGTGCTCTTTCTCTGGCCAGTCTAGGTCCACATGCCAACAAAACTCATGACAAGGTTGAGGTCCGTATCATAATTATCTATCTTCATTATCACATATTTGTGGCGTATTTATTAGTAGATGTATACAGCTTTTCTACTATTTGCCATTATAGCAATGTGATGCATGGTCCACATACAGTCTTTTCTCTGCACTTTTTGCAGAGCAGAGTAGACGGATTTTGTCTTTCCCCTCATGCTTCTGGGCTTTACTAGATGTCCTGTGGGGCCAGGCCAGGAAGGTCTCCCTCCCCTTTTGCTATAGTTGTCAGGGTTTTTTCACCTTCCTCAGAAGCATTGCATGCTGGCTACAGCTGTGGCTGGGGATTTTGAGTAGGGTTTGCCAGTATTTCTGCTGGGACTAAAACCCAGAGGTTCCTGCTTAGAGAATCTTGCCGCTCTGCTCAGAGTCAGCCCCGTCGCTACATTGGTATCAGGAAGGAATTTTACCCTATGGTCAGACTGATATAGAGTGTGGGGGTTATGCCTTCCTCTGCAGTGAAGGACATGGGCCTTTTCCTTAGATCTCTTTAGCAACCCTTGCAGCTGTGGGATAGCAAAAACCCTTGCTCCCTTCCTTTACCTGTGGCAGGATAAGGTGTTTTTGGTGTCTTTGGGCAATATACCTTGTAGTTGTGTGACAGGGTTGATTCTGTAGTTTTACAAATAAGTTAGACAAGCATTTGTATAAGATGATTTGGATAAGCATGACCCTACCTCAGGAAGGGGGGTTGACTAGATGACCGCTGGAGGTCAAAAAGCAATCCAAATACAGGGGCAGCAACAAAAGCATGGCATTAGCTTCCCTCAAAGAAGTACTGATGGGGTACACCATGAGAAGTTTGGCACAATATATGAGCATGTGCTCCAGTGATGTGGCTGCAGCTGGCTCTGATGACCGGCCATATCATCCATGTATACCCTTATAACCCTCCTTCAGGCACCCAAGGTCTTATTGACATGGACTGTTCTATCTGTTCCTGACTTCCTGGTCCTCATGCATCCAACATATGAGTGTGGTGGCACTCACTCCATCATCATCATCATCACCTTGAGAGGTCCCTTCCAGCCCTACTTTTCTATGGTTCTCACTCTGGCCTCCATACTGGTAATGATCTGAGTACAGTGTGGATTTTATACTAATCTCCCTTAAGGTCACTCCTGGCTTTTGTCAGCACAGATTTCTAAAGCCTCAGGAATAGCTTCCTTGGGAACTTATCTGCAAATAATATGAAGATGTTTTTGTTCTGAATTAGCTGTGAGGTTTATTTAAAGACTGCTTTGAAATGCTAGAGCATGGCCTCATTAGCTTGCCTCATTCCTGGTGTTCTTTTTGTCCCCTCCGGTCAAAGGGGATAGGAGGTTTGATCTTGGAGCTTAGTGAAGGAGGAGGACAAGGAAAGTTTTCCATGTTATTGCTTGTCAGACAAGGGTCTGCTGAATGTAAGTTAAAATGGCTAAAGACTGAGGGGATGGCTGTGAACACTGCAGTCAGAGCTAGCAGTACCATGTCCTGAGATATTTGAGTGAAATTTGCAAAAGAACTTAAGCATCTGACATGGAACACAGAATTTAGGCATTTAAGCCCATGGACTTGAAATCATTGCAATCCCCCATGATAGGTTTGCTTTTCTTGTTTGATGTGTGTGCATCCTAGATACATATTTAAGGAATCACTCATCTGCCTCCATCATCCTGGAGGTTTTTAAGGCCTGACTAGACAAAGCCTTGGCTAGGATGATTTACTTGGCAAATGGTTTGAGCAGGAAGTTGGACTAGATGTGACCTCCTGAGGTCCCTTCCAAACCTAACTTTCTATGACTCTGTGATCTGACTTCTTGTCCATAAGTCTCCCAATAATATTCCATCTGGTGATTTCAGTTATAACATTGATCTATAAACATTGATTCAAGTCCTGTTATCTGTGTTTCCAATAACTCTGAAGAAGACGATAACTCTGAAGGTACCTCTCCTCTCTACATAGGCACTGAGTTTCCATTTTTCTCAGGTGTCATGTTCAAGAAGTTGGCATTTGTCACGACTAGAATGTAGTTACTTAAAAGTGCAACACGCTCAGTGCATCTACACAAGATGTTTACTGCGGAGCTGACTAATTAGCTCCACAGTAAAGTCTCAGTGTCTACATTTGCACCCCTATTAGGCTACAGTAAACTAATAAATACCACTGTGAGATAGTGTTTGTCACAAGTACTATCCTATGGCAGACTTACTTAGCGCACTGCAATGCACATGTAGATGCTGACGGGAATGGCTAGGGCACAGGGTGCTTTAGTGTGGGGCTGCCAGCATTGAAACCCCCTTGTGCCCCAGCCAACCCCTCCACAGCATGTTGAGCTGGTTCAGAGGAGCCCTGGGCTGGCAGGCTGACCCCCTGGACTCCCTGCCAGCCAGAGCTGCTCCTATCTAGCTCAGTGTGCTGCGGTCCCTGGTGCACATGCAAACATGGTGCCTGGGAACAATAAACTGCAGCATGAACTGTGCTGGAGTTTATTGCTAAACATTAATAGCACGTATAGATGCATCCACTGGTAACACAATTAAGTTAGCTGTAAATAGTTAGAAATATAGCTGTGTTAGTCTGAAGTCAAGCAGGAGGCAGGGTAGACTTGCACCTTATACACTAAAAAAATTAGATATATATTTATATTTGCTCTCGATCGCTCTCTGTTTGTCTGTCTGTCTCTCTCTCTCTCTCTCTCTCTATATATAAATACACAAGATCTAGATATAAAATCTACTTTGTCTAGTCTATAAATCTATCTTGTAACTTCTTATACAGCAGTGGTCCCCAACCAATGGATCTCGATCCACTGGTAGATCTTGGAGCCTCTTGGAGTTGATCCAAGACTGGGGTGGGGGGTGAAGTGCCCATGTATGTGCATGCATGCACCCCAGCCCAGCAGGTCAGTCCATGGGGGAGGGAAGTGGGGGGTGGACTGAGGCCCCTGCGGTGGGAGACAGGAGACAGTGCCGCAGAGGCAGGAACAGGGGTAAGTTGAGTGGAGCTCCGGTTGGGTGGGACGTACCTGCTGGGGAGGCAAGCCCCCAAATAATATTTTCTGCCTCGATCTGCCCCCCTCCACCTCTTCCCTGCCCACAGATCTACATTCTGGGCCAGGGTGGGGAAGGGGAGGGAGGTGGCGGCAGTGCATGGTAGATCTTGGGTTGCTTTTAAATGCCAAAAGTGATCTACTTTAAAAGGTTGGCTACCACTGTTATGCAGTATAGATCAACCTATATGTACTCTATATATTCATACTATCTAGTCAAACAGCAAATCAGAATCCACAAATATAAGAAGTTTTATATCACTTCTGTTTTATTCTGGTAATGTATACTCAGGAAATCAGAGAAAACTATAATGCATTATGAATGAAAATATCTTTTCCTGTTTATTCATCATAAGAAGACCACTTAAATCTTCTTAATAAGACTGCCCAAGTTTTTGCTCAGTGCTGATGGCACTAATAGCTAACAGTGTTTCCTGGTGAAATTGAGGCTGCAGTTCAGCTGGAGGTACTAGCAGCAATATCATAATTTTCCTCTGAACTGTGCTTTAGTCACTTTATCAGGAATTTGTCCATTGTGAAGTTTAATGACGCAAAATCCCCTGCTAAAGTAAATGAGAAGTAGATTTAGATGCGCACTATCAATAGATCAGCCACTTTACAGCTGCCTGCAGCAACTAAATGGACACAGTGGCTGATAAGAACAGGAAGCTGCTTTGGCAGGAGATAGGACTATAAACATGTGGTGTGAGGCTTTCAATTTGCACATATTCTTTTTTGTTTATACTTCTGTTAACAAGCAAAATAATGAAATAGAAAAGTCAAGGAGCTGGAGTTTTAGTGTGTCTGGGAAGAAGCTCAGACCTCTTTTTCATGCTCCAGCACCAGACTCCTGCCCCTGAGTCCCTGACTAATTGTTATGTGCCTTCTGCACACACAGGAATCTCTCAGTATTTTATACCTTGACGCAGGCCTATACCTTGGCTGCAATGGTGGAATCACAGAGTTGGAGTCACGTGCAGGGTAAAGATCCCCAGCATAATGGGATCATATGTTCAAAGGAAAGTAGACCTGGAAGAAACCTCAAAGGCACATCCAGCTGAGCATGCACATACATTTCCCCAGGGGCAAACAGCAGTAGCACGTAGTTGAGCTGCTGCTATTTGTCCGCAGGCAATGCCCATGCTCTGGCATGTGGCAAGTTGCGGATGGGGTAGGAGAGGCTGGGGCCAGCACCTGGGCTTGCCCCAGCAGCCTTACCTGGGGTCCTGGGGCATCCCTGGGATCCAGTGGCAGGGATCCCAGCATGAGGACCAACCCAAGTGTGGCTTTGGCTGCCCAGACTCCAGTTTTGGGCAGCATATGCTGCCACCATGTGCACCGCCCTGCTTTTTTCTGCTGCAGCCTTTTTTTTTTTTACACCGGGATCTCCTAGTATCAAAAAACCCCACTGCACTGCAAATTAATAGTGCAGCAAATGCTTGCATGTGCATCTACCAAAAGTGCAACAGTGTCTTGCGGGAAGCAACACCATTTCTGCTCTCTTTTATTTTTGTTCTGTTCTTTGCCTCACAGTCAATCAGCAGCAGGAGATGGTGGGGAGGCAGGACGCACGGCTGATTGGCCAAGAGGCAAAAATCAAGGCAAAAATAAAAGAGCAGAAATGGCGCTGCTCACCGCAGGTTGCTGCCACGGTTTTGGTAGATCATGAAAAAATGCAGATTTCACATTTTTCTGCAGGGAACCCAAAATGAGGATCCCTGCTCACAAGTCTTGCTTCCTGGGCCCCTAATCATTTGCTCAAGTGCTCTGTGCTGGACTTGGTTTCCCCATCCTAGGGAATATGTTGAGGTGTTGCAAGGGTTTTTTATCCTGACTGGGGTCAAAAGTCAAAAAGGAAAATCATTTACAAATATCAAAAATAATAATAATAATAATAAGTAAAAAAATATATATATATATTTGGGGGCCAGTCTGATTATTATCAAACCATTTCAGATTATGTATTGCCTTTGGCAATTGTATTGTTTCTTACATTTTCTTTTGACCTGAGCAGTCATTTGTCATTTTGAAATCAGAAATATTCTTCCCCCCCTTAGAAAATGTTACTTTGGAACACTGAAGCGAGGATTTTTATTATTATTATTACTTACAATTTTTACCTTTTTTTCCCTAAGTTTGCTGAAACCTGCTCTTCCAAAACAAGTTTCAGCTTTGCGGTTATTTTTGGCACGGTTCCATGGAAAAAAATGTTTTGTCAAGAACTTTCCTAACTACCTGTAGTTACCGATTATAAGGCCACTGTAGGAGATAACGTCAGTAATGTAAAGTCACCTTTTTTTGATACTTTTTCTTGCTAGAAAGAGATTGTTCTCACCAAGAAAAGTACTTTGCAAGAGCTAAGCATTTATTGCTCTTTTGAGGCCCAATTCGCCTTCCTCTTCTCCTGTTTATGTGGCCATCCTCATCCCCACTTACCTGGCAAATTTCCCAAATTCTATTGAAGGCAAATAATGAAATCTGTTCATTTGGGATGAATGATTGTTGAAACTGCAAAGCGGCAAGGTGTCATGAACAAAAGAAAGGGTGAGAAGAGAACGGAGGTAGGGAGCGTTCCGTGAAAGCTTTGCTCTATTTAGTGTCATTACCAGCTCTGCAACCTGAGGCAATTTATTAAGAGATTGAAAAATAGTTTAAAGTGCAGTGTGTGAAGATTTCCATTGGAAATAGATGACTGCTTTAAAGGTTGCAATTGGTTTCTAAAGAATGGGCTAGATGAAAATTGTTAGAGGTGAATAGCTACTAAAATGTCTTGTGTGGGGGAAGGGAAGAAAATTGCCACCTACTTGAAATAAATAGCTCTTCTGAAATAATGGGCTTTAAACTTTAAAATTGTTTTGTTCTATGACATACTGAAGGCTCTATTTAGAGTTGATGTCAACTTCTTCAAACAGGGGGCTTTTACCTGGAAAATAATTTCCACATAAACATATGATAATGTAATTATGCTAACTGATATTTTCTAAAATGTGATGCCCTGTTCATCGTAATGTCTCGCATTTTGCAGTAGTGTTAGCTATCTGTGTCAGCTCCATCTGTGCCACTAGACAAAGAGGACTTTAATGTACCCTGTGATACTGCTGTGTTTCTCCACTGCGTTTTCCACTAAATTGATGCAATAACCCAATGACTTCCTTTCTACTACAAGAGCCTAATCTTGCAATGTGCTGAGCTCTTTCTATTATGGGCTAAGTGCCCTCCATGTCCACTTGAAGTCAAAGAAAATGGAGGTAGATGAAAATCCTGCAGGTTCAAGCTCTTATTTTATGGGTGGGAATCTTAAGTGCCTAATGTCCAGGAGCTGGAGGCGGGATTGTCAGAAAGTTGAGTGTGAATTAGGAACTCGGTTACTATTGACTTCTGAAGGGACTTGCATGCCTGACTCACTTAGGTGTTTTTGAAAATCACAACCTAAAATGAATGTAGTTTAATCAAGGGGCCCTGTTCTTGCTTCTAAACACTCAAGTCAAACTTCCAAAAAATCAGAGCTGAATGAAATGTATTACCCCGGGATGGCAATTTGGTAGCTTAAGTCCCATGAATGTGGTGATTTCAGTCCACTTCTCAGCGCAATGCTGTCTGAACTGCAAGAATACACCCTCAGAGTCATCAGTGAATGACAGTCATAAACATTCAGCACAAGGGTCAACAACTGAATAGTTTCTGCCCTAACCCTCAGAGCAGATCCGAATACAGCAAGGTGTCAGTGATCATTAATGTTGATAATTAACATTGAATTGATTGATTCAGAGCAAGGATAAGACCCTATCAGCCCAATGAGAGTTGGGCAGAAAATGGAACATCTGATCTGCAAGGCATTTTTGGTTATTTGAAAGATAACTCAGTACCAAACCAGAGCGAAAAGGTTGGCCTATTTTGCAGGGATGAGATTCTCAAAAATATCATTTCAGAAGAGCCAAAATGAAATTTTGGCTGCTTAGACAGCATCTTTAGAGTAGGAGGGAATCTGCATGGTCACCACTGAAAAGTTCTCTGGAAACAATGGAGTATGTCAGTCCAGTTTGCTGAGAGAAAACTGCCCTGCTGAAAAATTTAGGACCTTACTGTTTTCTCACCTGCTCAAGAGGAGAAGTAATTCAGTGCTATTTTGTGCCAGTAGCAATTTATTCCCTCCACCTTCCCCTCCTGTGAAAGTACTTATCTGGCCTCATTACAGTAACATCAGCGCACCTTACAACCTCTACCCCTGTGAAGTAGAGGAGCAACATTAACTTCATGTGACAGCTAAGGAATTGAGAGAGCAAGGGATTTGAACCTACCACCTTCCAAATTTACTCCCTAACCACTGGAGCATCAACCAGAGCAGGGGCTTGACCGCCTTGTCCTTGGCATCTTGGGACAACTGTTTTCCTTTAGCCACCAAGAAGAAGCGTTTTCTTTTATCCAGATTGGTTGTGTTCGCTATTCAATTGGGAGGATAGATTATGGTCCCCACCTATTCTCATCCCAGGGGCTGAAGAGGGAAACAAGGGCCCTGTAGAGTCTATTTCCTCACTCCTGCCTTCAGTGCACAGACTGGGACACAAGGTGTTTGTGCAGGTGAATACAGAAGGCGACCTATTCCCACCTAATCACTTTTGAGGCTGTATGTACAAGGCATAATCTGGTTCTTGAATTGTATATATGGGACAAATAGGGACATAAAAATATGAACGCTTCCCTTAAAGTGTGTTTGGGTAGTCTCATTGAACAGAGCAGGGAAGAATTGAATATATTTTAGGGGGTTTTCATCCTGTCCAGTATAAAAATAATACCCTCAAGAATATATAGGGAGCAAGGTCCTTTTGTGTTTGGTACTTTACAAACATATATAAAAAAGGGAAAATATCTTCCTGGATGAGTCTGGAATCTAATGTCAAAAGAAGATACAATAAGTGGAAATAACCAAACAGTTCACAGAGCACTCATGAGGCAGGTATTAATAAGGCAATAAGCACAATTTGCAATACAGCAGTTGCCTAACCACTGCTAAATATTTTGTAGGTGTCCTAACTTAGGTGGGCCCCGATACACATTGCATTTATTGAGCAGTAACTTGACTAATTGCACTATAAATTTAGACCTGCTAAACATGCAAAGTAATTATTTCATGATAAAAATGGCCAACCAGGCACAAAAATGGCCAACCAGCTACATGGATATTGCTTAAATTTGTAGTATATTTTTTTGCCTGGTTTCTATCAAGCTTTCATTTGAATGTGTGGCACGTCACATACAGGGTGACAGTGTTTGGCCAGGTCCTTCAGCATCCCAACATGGATTGCTATCTCTCCCCCTCCTGCCCCGCTTTCCCAGAAGGGGAGTCTCTATGATTCCTACTGAACTCCGCCTCAGCATGAGACGTCATGGCTCACTGACCCTCCTTGATTTCTCCAACTAGCTTTCAAAGCTACTTTTTAAGGAGTCATTAGCACCTCTTCTCTGTGAGAAGCAGAGTTTAAGCAGAAATTCAACATGACATGCTTTATTTATACACAATAGCAAACTGAAAGGGGGGAGGGTTTTTGTTTGGAAAGCTGCTGGTGGGGACAAGATGGAGAGAGAGAAAAAACATTTATTCATTTAAATAATTAGATAAATGAAACAAACTGAAGCAAGTAATGGGGAAAAATAATAGAAAAATTAATGACTTGAAGGTGAGAACTGACTCTATTCAAGATATCAACAGGGAAGATAGAAGAAAACATGAACAGAGGCAGATCGGCCTAAATTTAAGAGCAATTACTTTTTTATTATTATTTATTGCAGTATTTTAATGAAAGAAAAAGACTTCTTTGAAGTGTGCACTGGGTAAACGGAATGGTTCTCTAGCTACAGTGAAAACAGTGGTACTACATTTCCCCTCCATTTTCCCTTGCCAAAGTCTCTTGAACCCTGGCCTATGCGGTTACTTTAAGACCCTTGACACCAGAAAGGATTCAGAGTGCATTAAACAGCAAGCTAAAGAATAGTCCAGATATAGAAATCTTCTGCTCTGCCTTTTAAAGAATGCATTCCACTACAGAGCCAAAATTACAAGAGACATAGGGTCAAGAAGAGAGTAAGCTCAATGGAGTCCCATGGTTAGGGCACTCCTCTGAGAGAAAAACCTGGGTTCTGTTCACCTATGCGCTAGACATACCTACACGTACAATTAATGAGCCTGAATTTTCTGCACAGAAAATGCAGGTGCATTAAACTGTGCTCAGGCACACATCTGAATGTCCTCCCATTGGGAGCAAATTTGCTCCCAATGGGAACAGTTCAGTCCAGGGCTGTTCCTGCCCTGCTCTGCCCCACTGCAGCAGTCAGGGGAAGCTCCAGGCTTCCCTGGGTGCCAGCCCTGGGCTGGCATGGGGCAAGAAGGGTTGATCCCAATCTCTGTAGAGTGAGAGGAGCTGTCCTCGCTCTGGGAGCAGCTTTCTCTCAGCTGCATGGAAATCAGACCAGTCCTGTCTTCATGTGGCTGGGAGGCAGCTGCCCCCAGAGCCAGGACAGCTCCCCCTGCCCCACAGAGATTGGGGCTTAGCCAGACAGCATCTGTGGCCCCTGCTGCCTGGTCTGAACAAGAGCAATTTGCTCCCAGTCAGGATTTACATGTGCACTTTGGTGCCTTAGTTAATGTGTCATTTTTCTAGTACTTGTAGGTATTGATAGTAGCAAACAGCACATTAGACTGATTTAATGTGCAGTAATTGCTGTGCAAGTGTAGATAGCGATGTTTTACTGCACATTAGATTAGTCTAGTGAGCAGTAAAGCATCTCATGTAGGTGCACCCACTGGCTGGGGCAGGAGTGGACAAGAGTCAAATCTCCATGGCACTGTCTTGTGTCCATGGAGTGCTGCACAAAGGTAGTTGTGAAGATGGGTCACTGAATAGCCATTAAACCCTATTCATCTGTATACATTCAACTTCTTAAACAACCACAAAAAATATGAAAGGAATGTTCTCAAGGGGTTTTTTTAATAGTAAATTATGTTCATACATCACACTCAAAATTACCCATTAAATAAGTCCTAATCACTCATAAGCACACTCCATATAATTCATCTTTGTTGTTTCCTGGATGTTTAGATCAGATAACTGATTGGCATTGTTTGTTCACTACTTGAGGTGGTTATTTATTTAAAATGGCAACTATTATGGGATTAAAAGTACATAAATGGTAAATGATGTTTATTCATGACTAAGCAATGATTGGTATCAAATGGTAGAGGAAAAATATTTCTGCTTTTTCATTAGCCAGGACAGCCAGGGAAACTGAACATTAATGTTCTGCTAAAAAGAAATGCTTTTCATTCATTCTGGAAAAGTGATATGGGGAACACTATTACAAGTTATCACCGAGCCTGAGAATCACAGAAGTATTGACCATGTATACATATCTAACCAAAAATGTCAGTGTTACAATTATAAATAATAAAGTAAACAAATCCTCGTATTATTCTCTATTGTGCCACAAAGAATCGTCCCCTCTTACTTGCTGTCCTGATCTTATAAATCTTGGATGCCTTGTGGGCTGTCTTTAGAGAAGAAGTAGGGGGCTGTGGAGGAAGAGCTTTACCCAGCTTGACCCATAGCCTGGTAGCAAGGGCACTTTCCTGAGAAATGAAAGACATGACCTTACATCATATCCACCTAAGGGGAGCCTGAACCGAGGTCTCCCACTTTCTGGACAAGTATTCTTGCCATTAGGCTACTGGGAAAAAGACAGGCTCCTCTTTCAGATACAGATAAGATATTTGAATGTCTAGGTGACAGAAGCATAGGATGTGCAGTCTGGAGTCAGACACCCGAGGGTAAAAGTTGGTGCACACCCCCATGCCTCTGCCACTGTGTGACTTGGATACTGAGCCCCTGAGGCTGCCAGTAAGGGCTGGCAGGGAGGAAAGGGTACATGGAGTGGGAGGGAGCAGCAGGCAGCTGCTGTCTGCTTTGCGGCCAGAGCTGTTCGGGGAAGGCTGGGGGTAGGAGCGTGGTGGAACGGACCCCTCTTCACCTCACGGCCCCCATCAAGTACCACAGTGGGGTACTGGGGGGAGCTGGGCAGGGCCCACAAGGTGAGAGGCTATGTTCCACTTCACTCCTCCCCTCCAGCTCTAGCCATGCAAAGCAGCCTGTAGGTCTGTGCTTTTCCCTACCTTCCTCCACTGACGGGCCTGGACATGGGTGGGGGGCAGGGCTGGGGACAGGGGTGGTTCAGCAGCCTTCTCAGAGGCTGCTGGAGCACCCCTCCCTGCAGGCCAGGCCTGGTACAGGCAGGATCCACCAACCCCCCCACTCCCCCGCCCTGACCCAACAAGCGAACGTCTGTTGGGTCAGGGCTGGGGGGAGGTCTAACTCATGGCACTTTGTGTAAAGCACTATGAATTACAGTGGGGCCCCTAGATGTTTGCAAGCACCCTTACAATCATGAGAACTGATACATCTAAGAGCAGGAAATGAAGGGGCCATGAGAGCATGAAGCAGTGAGTTGACCTGAACAGTAAAATCTAAGCAGCTATGGGGTCTGAGGCAGGATCTGGCAGGACCCCGTCATGGAAAGCATCAATATTATATCCTCTTAAGTCCACTTTTCCTTCCTCTCAGTCTTAACCTGGAACAGCTGTCTTCAAAAAAAGAGATGAACTGATTCATTTTCCCTCCCCATTCGGGCATGCAAAATGGCTGGAACTGTTGGTTGATTTACATCCCTTCCCCCTTATAGAGTGAACATAATTCATAGCAGTTAAGACTAGGTTGCAGGGGTAAAAGGTTAACGTTGTAATCTCTAAAATACTCAGACCCAAGTATCAATGCAGCTGATCATATGACTTTGGGCTATAGGTCGTGAACGGAAATGTCAGCCCCTTTGGTGGTAGGGAAATTAATTCTCAAGAGGAATCAAGGGACAGGGTTGGGGAAGACAATACCACATAATGTGAATTTATTTTTGGTCTTACAACTAATATGTGGACTAAACCATATATCTAACCAGATCGCAGGCTGAAAATAGCATAGAGTTCTGATTACCTACATTTGCCCCACTGGATTTCTGTGATAATGATGCTAAACTGGACTGTTATATTTTCAAAAACCCAAAGACCCACAATTTCATGTGTAGTTCATTAACCCCCCCCCAATGTAACTGTATGCTGAAATATGAATGTATACCGCTGAAGCCCCTAACTGTCTTCTTTTCAGTGTACTGCACTTTTAAGTCTCAGGAGACTCCTTTTTATACATAGAGGAGCTATTTTGTAGTATTTTAAGCACAGAGGTGAGAGGAATAGGAGGCAACAAGATCTTTTTTCATGATTCTATTTATACTTGTTTTTTTCTTCTTTCATGCTAAGGGTCATTCAGCTAAAAGTATACGCAGGTTGTTTACCACAAAAGAAGAGTAGGACACAGAATAGTGTAATCGCTTGCACAAATGAGTATTTACTCATGCAAAATAATGCATTTAATCTTTCTAGATCCCTTCCTTTCTCCTCCATGATTGTCACATGCAGTTATCACAACATCACAGTATGCACATTGCAGTTTTCATGTCTCTCTCCTTTTTCTTTTTTTCTTTTTCCAGTCTACAGAAATCTACATCAAATGTAAAAAGAAGGGATCTGAGGGGTCATTTGGTCCAACCCCCTAAGCAAATGCAAAAAGGTTATTCCTAGATGCCCATTATCACATGCTTAGTCAGCTTCGGCTTGAAAACCTCCAGTGAAGGAGATGCCACCACTTCCCTGGGCGAGTCTGTTCTACTGCCTTGATGCTGTAACAGCAAGAGGTTTTTTCCTGATAGCAAGTTAGATCTGCCTTGCTGCAATTTTAAAACCATTGCTTCATGTCTTATCCTCTGCCACTAGGGAGAACAATCCACCCTTTTCTTTATGACAGCGTTGCAAATGTTTGAGAACTACTAGCATGTCCCTCCTTTTCTCTAGTTCTCTCAGCTTTTCCTTGTATAGTTGTATAGGTCTCTCAATCTTTCTTCATATAGCTTGCCTTCCAACCTCTTTAGCATGTTTCTCACTCATGTCTGGTCGCTTTGCAGCCACTCCGTATCCTTAAAATGAGGAGCTCAGAACTGCACACAATACTTTAACTAGGCCTAACCAGCACCGAATAGAGTATCACTATCACTTCCCATGTCTTAATGCCTAATATTTTTGTTAATGTGGCTCAAAATCGCATTTGCTTTTTTACAACTGTCGTACTGCTCGTTCGTTTTTTTACAGCTGTCGCACTGCTATTTCACATTGAGTTCATGATTTATCAAAACCTCAGTATCTTCCTCTCTGCCACTTCTGTATTTGTGCATTTGGTTGCTATTTCCTGAGTGCAGCACCTTCTATCTGCACGCATTGAACATCATTCTCTTGTCTCTTGCCCAGCTCTCTAACCTATCAATGTTCTTCAAAAATGTACTCCCATCCTTCAAGGTGTTTGCAGTTCTTCTCAGTTGCACATCACCTGCAACCCTGGTAAGGAAGTTCCCTATTCCAACATCCAAATGATTAATAAAGATGTTGTAGGTATATCAAGACAAAAAAACCGAGGCAAAGGAAGAAAATAAAACCGGAGATTATGTTGCTAATTTAGTTAAATCAGTCGGGAAGGACCAAATCTTGGCATTATTGATGCATCCATCCAAAAATGGAGAATATCATTGAGGGAACCTAAGTGAGTGAAAAATATAATTTCCTTGGTAGCTATGTAGCCTAATACTTTAATAAAACATTCTTAGTTGTCCTCAGATCACCTGGAAGGCTAAGCAAAATATCTTCTTTCACCCTAAGCACTGTGAAGAGTGCCATACAGTCTTCCCTGCCATCTTTTTTCTAGCCCTCTTTTTAGTAAAGCAAGCAGAATCTAATGGATGGAAAATATGATGATTAAACCTGTTTCCTCTCCCACAAGCTACGCAGTAAATTAATGCAAGGTTGGCACTCCTTGTGTCTGAAGCTATAAAAAGCTACAGCAGCATCTGTAGTAGCAGTTGTATCATCTGGGACACTGCAAGAAAAAAAGAGGTATATGACGTGCAGCTGGATTAGAGGAGAAAAAATTTGCCACTTCTAACAATTACCCTTCACAATTAGGTCAGTTTTAAGTCTGTGTTTCACCTAAGTTGTTGCTCTCTATATTGCCTACCAACATGGTCACTGCATTCATTATCAGATTCCTTATTCTTCAAAATAACTGGAAACTCTAACGAGGAGGGTGGTTTTGGTTAAAATCTCATAGGCACATATGGTGCCGGTGGCCACAAGTCTTTTAAGATTTCAAATTTCAGAACAAACACTCCGTCTGCTTTACCCATTCATTAATTGGAGAAGGAAGAATATGCATGAAGCAAGGATTGAAATGGTGGTGAGTAGCATCCACTAGTCTGAGAGGATACTTTCTAGGGGTTGGCAATCTAATAATCTAGCAAAACCTGGTTGAGAATTCTGTGAAAAAATCATTGAAAATGCCAGTTTGCCAAAGCTGAACCTTTTTATGAAAAATTATCCATTTCAACAAAGTGGCCTTGGGTCCAGGATCTAGTCACAAAGGGGGAGGAAGCCCAGAGTCATTCATAACTCGTGCCATTCACCTGCATGCAGGACACCCAGGGCCCTGCTACATGTTACACATAGTATGGAATTAACTGGATAAACATGCAAGAAATTTAGACCAGCCACATGTGCAAAGTACTTGTCGTGACATAAAAATGACTATCCGGCTATAAAGAGCCTACCAGCTATAAGTTAATGCTTGAAAATGTGTAACAACTCTATAGCTGGTTTTTACCCAGCTTTAAAGTGAACATGTGGCAGAGAACCTAGGGACAAGTCCCTGCTCAGTCTGATTCTCTGGGGGCCAGTGCATAGTTAATTAATTATGGAAAGTGGAACAGCTCCAGTTGGAGAGATCCATTCAAGCCAGGGACTTGAGATAATCCAGCGCCTAAGTGCGTACCCTGATCTCCAGGCTTTCCGAGGTGACAGGTGCTCTCTTATTTTCCATGACAGTGTTCAAAAGATCTCGTTTTATTCCTTATGCAGAATGAAAACAGATCCAGACATCTCAAACTTATTTGGTGAAATGGAATTCTTGTTTTCCAGCCACAACTACATGGGACATGCTTGGTACACGGGAAATGAATGGATTGGACCCGTCACTGGTAAAAATGCAGGGTCTAGTCCAATTGTGCACCTAAAGTGACAGAGTTATCTGTCATAAGAAGGGGAGGGAATGACACAAATTATTTTTTTTCCCCTGTTGAGTTTAAAGTGGAAGTGGAACCAAGTGCCTGAAGACAGTTGCCCAATCTGTGACTGAGCAGACTGGGAAAGGCAAGAGGAAGAGAGGTTGAGCAGAGACTTACCACTCTAAATGGAGTAGCTGAAGCCATAAGCTAGATGGAAAAAAATCAAAGATGGAGTCCAGTGGGCAGAGTAGGATGGAGGAGACGAACGCCTAATGAAGCCAGTCCATGTCCCCAGAAGGTTACGTTCTAAATAGGCAATGCAGAGGAAATATTGTCAGGCCCATTTCACAGGAAGGACAATCTGAATTCAGATCTTCTGAGTCCCAACCCAGTGTCCTAGTCAGAATACCATCTTCCCTCTGTAACACCCACAGGATGAGACTTTTGCATCATCAGGATCCAAGCCTTGCAGGTAGCATTCATTACAAGCCAGTTTCCTATTAAAAGTGAATAATGTGAGAAACTGGGCAACTGAGGGCTTGTCTGTACCATGGCAGTGGTGTGCTCTGGCACGCTTTGCTCAGCAGGCCACTCCAGACCCAGGAGTTCATCGCTCCACACTCAACTTTTGAGTCTGGGGCATCCCCATGGACTTGGGTGGGCAGGATTTGCTCAGGCTGTTAGTGGTATAGTTGTGGTGTAGACAAACCCCCAAAAAGACAGCCTCCTGTTTGACTATATAGTGAGCATTATGCCTGTTGAATACACATAAACCTTTATCTAGGTGGATAAATACTACCAGGAGGGTTGATGGAGAGGCGCGGGTACCAAGCGGGTTGATGGGGGGAACTGACTGCAAGTCGCTGTATAAAGCCATTATAGTCAGCCAGATAACCTACTATCCAAGTCTTAATCCAGCGCCACTATAAACCTGATTCTTTTTACTTTAATAGAGAAACCACTGTTGTAGAAAAGAAACCCGCTGAGGGGCAATTTGTTCTCTTGCCACATGTATATTGGCTACAAAATAGTCGGCGGCACTTAGACATTAGAAAGACTCCAGAGAAAGTTAACAGAGATGATTAGCCCTAAAGGGGCCATAAGATGATGAGAATCTGAGTGAATTAAATTTATTTGCCTTAGAGCAAATCAGTAGAGTTATGTTCAGGTTTACAATATTTGCATTTAGAGACCTCACTGCATCTGTATAATGGGTGGGGGGTGCGGGAAGTGAGTTTGGATGAACAGCATATTTAGGGAGGAATTTTTTTTTTGTTTTAATTCTGTATTTTCTTCCTGACTGTTAGCCGATTAAGGAAAACAAGGGCATTGAGGATTTTGTCTTTGAAAGGATGCTGGATGACTGCAAGAAACATTAGGCTGCTTTGAAAATGTCAGCACTTTACACTTTATATAGGACTGAGCTGATTGCTACAGTGAAGAGAACATAAGTGATTCGGAGGTGAACCAGAGGTCTCCATGTTAGAGAAGTGAATGTATGTAGAGTGGCGGCGTGGAGGAAGGGAGACGGGCTCTATAAAAGGTTAGGCTCATTCTAGTAACAAAGCACAGCAGAGAGAGGATTTGATATGTCTGATATTTGTTACATTGTTGTAGCATGATGGGTTACTTGCTATAAATGAGGTTATGTCTAAATTGGGGTCATACGTGTCACCGGTATAGAAGAAACACCGTCATTTGCGATCTTCATCTGAGGGTCTCAAAATCCAGGATAAAAAAAAAAAAAACACGGTGTTCAAGTAATGTTGGCCTTTTCTCCACTACGGAAAAAGAAATGCTGTGCCACTTCAGCTGGGATGTGGTACCTAACACCTAGGAACGTGCAGTTCATGGGCCAAAGCAGTTTGTGGTTTTCACACCTAGTAGCAGATTGAGGTAACCCCAGGGGGGGACCTAGGTGTGTTTACACTGACCCACTAACTCCCATAAAACTGCAAACTGCCTTTTCCTCACTCAGGTTTTATCATGTGTTAGTTACCATGTAAGAAACCAGCTTTATTTGACACGCAGCTGTACCCATTATGTCACCACCCCATCAAACTCCAGAGATGTTAGCAACCTCGGACCTCCTCCTTGTTTCCAGACTCCCCACAAACCCCAAATCCCGTCTTTAGTTGTGGAAGGCACTAGAAAAAGATGTGATGGCCTAGAGACACTTGACTTCCCAAGACAGTACCATCTGGGGGGTTAGTTAGCTGGCTGCTGGCCCATTTCACATTTCATTTCAGAATCATTTCCAAATTGGACTTCAATTTGTCCACGTGCGTATACCAGTAGACAACCAAAATACCACATCGAAACATCCACGAAACCTCTAAGTGTATGAGAAGGAGCCAGGATCATCATACAGTAAAATATATATTAATTAATCTGCATTAGCTGTACTATCTATATTGATGAATATATTACTTAATCTGCATTACCTGTATTGTCTCTATTAATTATCTATATTAATTAATCTACCTTATCTGCCATCTATTTTAACATAACAAGAATTCGTATCCACGGTTTAAGCTTTCTTCTAAAGGTTTTCATAGACATAGACATTAGAGCTGGCAGCAACCTCGCAAGACCATTGGGTCCAGCCCAAATCAACGGGTCCAGCCCAATGACAAATAAATAAATAAGGTCTGTATTCAGCATTATTTTTCAAAAGCAGATATGTGGCTTCTATGTTGGGAGTGGCATCCTGTTCTCCTGAGTTCCTCAAAAGCTGATCCAAGTTTTCTTTTTTCCCCCTTTTCATTTCCCTTCCCAGTTTCATAGTTACCAACAACCTGATTTTTGCAATTGGGCAGCACCTACTGTTCCCACTGCCCACAACTGAATTTGGAAGGATTTAGCACAGGGGTAGGCAATTATTTCGGGTGGCAGGCCACTTTCTGAGTTTTGGTCACGTGAGGGCCACATGACAGGCAGTCAGGGGCAGATAAATATTAATTATCTAAAGTTTTAGGGGCCCCGCAGGCCAGATAGAATGGCCTGGCAAGCTGCATCCTGCCCCCAGGTCGCATTTGGCCCACCCCAGTTTAGCACCTTTAAGAATTAAGCCCTGAAAGGACAGATGGAAAGAGAAGAAGGCTTAGGTTAAGCTAGGTCACTAATTGGGACTTGAAAAACTTGTCTCTGCTACCAAACTGACTCCCTAGATGATGTGCACTCAGTCAGGGTAACATTTTTCAAAAGTGATTTGGACCTAGTTTATAAATACATTTTTTTAGGAATTTTTTTGCTTATCATGGCAAGGTCTCAGGCTCAGCTTCTCAAAGATATAGATGGGGATATAATGGGCTTTAGGATTTAATTGGAAATTAGGGGCATTTTTACGCAGGTAACCGCTGCAGCGCCAGGCACTTTAAAAACTGCTGCGTTGCTTGCAGTTGTATAAGCAGTGAAACGTGTATCAGCACACAGGAAATGGTGACAGTCCACTTTTGAACTAAAACACATAGAACAAGAAAACATATGAATCCAGTCTGCTCTGATGCGCTGGATCTATAGCACATCCAGGAACAAAAATGTATGTGTATAAATGCCGTATGTGCCTAAATAGGTGTTAGGGTCCCTCAGATTTCATAGAGTTCATAAACATTAGGACTGGAAGGGACCTTGTGAGATCATCAGGTCCAGCCCCCTGCCCAAGGGGCAGGATAAGCATCCAATGATACTTTAGATGCCTATGGGACATAGATGCCCAAGTCACTCCAAAGTGACTGAGGTTTCTTTGAGAGTCAAAGGGACTTTGGCTTGCAAGAGGCTGTACTGGTTTAACTGTTTTGATTGTTAAAAAAACATACCCCTAACTAAAATAGTTAAATCAGTGCAAAAACAATGTGTGGACCAAGCTGAAGTCTCATGAAGTTCCTGACTGACTTAGGTGTTTTGGTAATGGGGATCATAGAAGTACCTTAAGCAGAAGGGAAAAAAAGCCTCATTGTGAAAGAAGAAATCCATGCTGGGGATAGCGGATAACTCCCCATGGTGATTTTGTGTTACCGACAAGGAGAAGTGACCCTATCCAGGACAATAGAGCATGTTGTAGACCATCAAGTGGATTTTTTTTAATCTCACTGAGATTATTTTACTATTCAGCCCTCAAGGGCATTAACCTGTTTCACATTTACGGTTTCTCATCAACTAACCATCTGCAGGCAACACCTTTTAATAACTACTGTAATGCATTTACTGGACATTTTGTCATTGCAGTATATTTGCGATATCAAAAAAACAGCTGGTAGAAGGCCATAAACAAAGACTTTATTGAATATTGTTTATCATCACTTTAGTTTTGGCCGGCTAACCAGGAACGTTAATGCACGGCAGCATTAAGATGCATCTTTATTGTTACTGGGAAGGCGAAAGGTTACTTCACTAATAATATGCAAATGGAGCCTTTACTGCACATAATGAATAATCACTTTAGATTAAAGGCAGAAATTTCCTTTAGTAATACTTGCAATAAAACCTTTTGCATGAATTTAATAATTAATTTAAAGAATTACCACTTCAGTGAGCCCAAATACATTATTTATTAAATGTAATTAAAGTATTTATTAGGCAAGTAGTAAATGATGGACAACAGCAACAGAGTGGCTTTACTGTTTTATAAAATAACCCTGGTTTATATTTACAAGCAATGACAGTAGCCATCCTATATTGTTATAACAGATTAATTATATGCATGATAATAGAAATAATTGCTTTCGTAAGTCAATGATTTTAGCTCTCCATTTGTTCTCCTCTTCGATGCCAGGGGAGGAGTCTGATGTGGGGAGAGGAAGAATGAGGTAAACCTGAGCCTACAATCATACTGATGATCTCAGTATGTATTTATCAGTGACCAGTTGCTCCTATTGAATCAACATGAATTAAGATTTGGAATGTCTCTATCTCCCATTTAACAATATCAATCTACATGCCTTCCTGGGTGCTGCTAGTAAATAAATCAGACTTTAGGGTTTTCAGATGAAAAGGGCTTCAAATTACATTGACAGCCACAACAGTAAAAGTCACCAAACAACCAGTTAAAATTCCTGATGCTGTAGGTTAAACAATGTCATCAGGAAATATAGGATGGACACAACAGCAAGAAAATAGACAAGGAAGGTGGGAGGAGGTGAGACTTGTTCACAGATCAGCAACGCTACTTAGGTTTTTTTACGTCTCTGGAGCAGTGCACAGTATGTTCCATGAGTTTGCTGTTTAAAGAGGGTAGGCTGGGAGCGAGGGCTCCTGTTTTCTTTTCCTGACACAGTTGCTTACTGATCATGGGTATGAATCTCCTATCCTTCCATACAGCGAGCAGGGGGTGCAGTGCTTATGTGATGAAGACATCTTGGGGTGGAATCCAGAGGAATGAGTCTGAGCCTTGTTGAGGATTTCTCATGAGGGACCCTCCATTGACCAAGCTCTAAATGGCCTCCCACTTTGCCAGGCAAGGGAAGTCAAAAGCATAGAATCATAAAATCAAAGAACATGAGGGTTGGAAGGGACCCCAAGAGGTCATCTAGTCCAACCCCTTTCTCAAAGCAAAGCCGTCCCCAACTAGATCATCCCAGCAAAAGCTTTGTCTACCCGAGTGTCGGAAATCTCCAAGGAAGGAGATTTCACCACCTCTCTGAGTAACCTGTTCCGGTGTTTTACTACCCTCCAAGTGAGGAAATTCTTTCTAGTATCTAACCTCAGCTTCTCCTGCTGCAACTTGAGGCTGTTGTTCCTTGTTCTGCTATCTGTCACCACTGAGAACAGTCCAGCTCCACCCTCTTTTGAACCCCAATTCAGGTAGTTGAAGGCTGCTATTAAGCCCCCTCTTAGTTTCCTTTTCTCCAGACTAAATAATCCCAGTTACTTCAGCATCCCCATTTTTTCAGCATGGGGATGCTGATACAGGAGTCTGCCAGAGCACATCGATTTCCATGCTTTAGCAGACTCGATTAATCGAGTTTGCTCTGACACACTGGATTTCCATCGCATCGGAGAAGGCTCCGCACACATCTAAAGGAGCCCTATATTGCTTGAAGAGGTACAAAATGCAAGAATAATATATTTTTTTTAATTCTGAAGTTCTTATAACACTGCTATTTAACCTGTATTTCATAAATAAAATGTAGGATGACATAAGGCACTATGAGATTACAACAAATTTACAAATAACCGAAATATCTGATTTGCTCCTAGCTTATTCTTACATTATTAGGTTGAATATTTGCATGCTGGGTCCTTAAAAACTCCATCATAAGTTGCCCTTGCAGACTTATTATATAAATAAACTGCACCAGGTGATTATAAGCCATAAATCACCATGTATGTATGCAGGTGGATCTACTCTAATGATGTATCATGTGAGGCTTAAAGAGCTTGATCTCTTCTACTTATCAAATAGTAGGATGAGAGGTGCTTTTGTCTAGGCACTTACACATAGAAAAGAGATTTGATAATGCGGGAGGGGCATTTCAACTTTGTTGACATCGGTGTAAGAACTACCTGGAAGTTGAAATTAGAAAAAAAAATCAGCTGTGAAACAGGACTGCTTTTCCTACTGGTAAAGCCAGTTAAACTTTGGGACTGGTTGCCAAGGAACATGGTGGATTCACTACCCTTTAGAATCTGTAAGAATGAGATTAGACAGCTTTCTTCTACAAGTCACACTTTAATACACATTTTGGGAAAAGTATTATGGCCAAGGGGCTTGGGGAGTTATATTCATAGTTTCATAGTAGCTAGGGTCAGGAGGGACCTGAATATGTCATCTAGCCTGACCCCGTGCCACAGGCAGGAATGAATGCTGGGTTCACAAGACCCCAGACAGGTGATCATCCAACCTCCTCTTGAATTTACCCAAGGTAGGGGCGAGGACCACTTCCCTGGGAAGTTGGTTCCAGATATTGGCCACCCTAACTGTAAAATATTGCCTTCTGATCTCTAACCTAAGCCTATTCTCCATCAGCTTATTGCCATTGTTCCTCGTCACCCCAGGTGGTGCTGGGGAGAAACGGGCTCTACCTATTTGCTGTTGATCTCCCCTGATGAGTTTATAGGCAGCCAGCAGGTCCCCCCTCAGCCTCCTCTTGCTGAGGCTGAACAGGTTCAGGTCCTTCAGTCTCTCCTCGTAGGGCCTGTCCTGCTACCCTCTCACCAAGCGGGTGGCCCTCCTCTGAACCCTCTCCAGTCTGGCCACATCCCTTTTGAAGTGTGGCACCCAATACTGGACGCAGTACTCCAACTGTGGCCTGACCAGTGTCACACAGAGGAGAAGGATCACATCTCTGGACCGGCTTGAGATGCACCTTTGGATGCATGACAAGGTATGGCTGGCCTTGCTGGCTGTGGTCTGGCATTGGCGGTTCATGTTCATCTGGGCTTCAATAATGACTCCAAGATCCCTTTCCACCTCTGTGCTTTCAAGGAGGGAACTTCCCAGCCTGTATGTATGCTGTGGATTCCTTCCCCCAAGGTGCAGCACCCTGCATTTGTCTACATTGAACCCCATCCTATTCTCATCTGCCCACTTTTATAGTCTGTCTAAATCTATTTGAGCCTCTGTCTTCCTTCAAGTGTGTCCACCTCGCCCCACATCTTAGTGTCATCAGCAAACTTGGACAGCATGCTTTCCACCCCCTTGTCCAAGTCTCTGATGAAGATGTTAAACAGTGCAGGCCCGAGGACCAAGCCTTGGGATACCCCACTGCTCACATCTTACCAGGTTGAGTACAACCCATCCACCGCTACTCTCTGGGTGCGCCCCATCAGCCAATTTTTACCCATCCAACTGTGCAGGCATCAATGCCACAATTGCTTAATTTATTGAAGAGGAGGGGGTGAGAGACAGTGTCAAAGGCCTTCTTAAAATCTAGAAAGACTACGTCCATGGTGACACCATCATCCAAGGATTTAGTCACCTGGTCATAAAAGGCAACCAGGTTGGTCAGGCAGGACCTGCCTTTGATGAACCCATGCTGATTGCCCCTGAGCATGATCTCCCCTGCAGGCCCCCCCACAGATGTGCTCCTTGATGATTCTCTCCAAGATCTTCCCAAGCACCAAGGTGAGGCTTACAGGCCTATAGGTACTTGGCTCCTCCTTCCTCCCTTTCTTGAAAATTGGGACCACATTAGCCAGTTTCCAATCCCCCGGCATCTGGCCAGATGACCACGAATGCTCATAAAGCCGGGCCAAGGGCTCCGTGATGACTCCTCCCAGCTTCCTCAACACCCTTGGGTGGAGGGCATCTGGACCTGTAGATTTAAAAATGTCTAGCCCTTCCAGAAGATCCCTAACTACATCTGCACTGACTGAAGGCCTGACAGAGCTATATAGCTGGATAGTCATGGTGGTGTCTTATAGCTTAAGAATCCTTGAATCAATGGGCCCCTCATTCATTCCTTTCCTTCAAGGGCTATGGGAGAGCAATATTCCCTACACCATCTCCAGATCATGATATTTGCAGCTCATTGCCATGGTTATAATTGAATTTCAGGCTCCAGAGCTTCAGCTGATGTCTAGCAGAGTCTGGAAAGTAATCTTTTTCCCTGATGTATAATTGGCCAGATGTATTCTGCATCGGGGATGCCTGGAACTAGATAGGCCACTAGCTGGGGAACACCAGAACATTGAGGTGAAGTAGAGAGCCATCTTTCTTGGGTGCTTTGCTATTCATTATAACTCACATGCTCTAGGTCAAACTGGTCATCTACATGGTATGTTTTACTGCACAGTAGACTAATCTACTTTCACATGTAGACTAATGGCATTACTGTGCAGTAGATTAATAGACTGTACTGCAGAGTAAAGCTTCACCATCTACACATGTGCACCATTTACTGTGCAGTAAATTAGTCTCCTGTGCAGTTAACTACTACCTGTAAATACAAGTAGTGAACTAACTTCACAGTAGATAATGAGCAGTAGTGCAAGTGTAGATGCTGACCGGGAGCAAATTTATTGACTGACCAGGAGCAAATTTGCTCCTGGTCAGCCCCAACATCAGGGGGCCACAGGGGACAGGGAACTACCCCTGTCCTGTAGCTGCCAGCTCCTGTGTCCTCCCCGCCAGCACTGCTCAGCTCCTGTCTCCCCACACAGTATTTTACAGTAAAATACTGTGCAGTAAGCCTTTATAGTATTAATAGTACATGTAGATGCACCCAATGACTACCAGATTTGATTTGAAAAAATTCCACCCAGGTTAAATTAGAAAGAAACTTTTAGATCATTTGCCTTCCTCTGCAACATGAAGCCTGGATCTTCTGGCAGATTCATTAGGGATATCTCATTTAATCAGTTCTGTGCCACTGCAGAAGCACTTCGTATCTGTGGCATGTAGGTCTCAACTGTTCTTTGCAAATGACATACAATAACTCAGTTTTCTCATGAATATCCCAAAACCTTCATATTAAAAATGCCCCACAATATTTTGTTATATACAATGATAGAAAAGTAGGGCTGAAAGGGACCTCAGAAAGTCATTTAGTCCAACCCCCTTTCTCAAGGCAGAATCATTGAATTAAACCATCCACTGCATCCCATCACTACTGGGACACAGCAGCACCTACCCCTGCAGCTATCCCAGATCCAAATCCCCAAGCCAGCACTGACCCCAAACCGTGCTCCCTCCCCAATTATTATTCTGATTTCTGTCCGCTTCTTGTCTCCCACCAGCAGCACCTGGGGCTCACATGCCAACATACCAAGTGCCCATGCCAGTTGTGGCATACCTGCTGTGGGTCAGCCACCACTGATGTAAACATTGTCCCATTCTGGTATCATATTCCCCATTTAATTCAGGCAGAATTGAACCAGACTTAGATTTAGAGCTAGCAGATACCTAATGTGTTTTCAGTGGTTCTTTTGGATTCTGCTTTCAGGAACACATTCTTTTTGTCGTCCATGTAAGACTCAGCACTTCAGGACATGGTCATTCTGCCCTTGCATATCTTAATGCTTAGATGTAAGCTGTGGAGCAATCCCAACCTAAACACTATGGTAGCTAAACACAAAATAGTACAATATACATTTTTATTCTTGATTACCTGCCTTTGTTCTGTCCACCATCCCCTTAGGGTTATGACTTTGGGTCATCTAGAATTTCTTGCTTTGCATTTTCTGATTACATTGTATTGTGGAAATGGGCTGTACTTGAGTCATATTAACTTCAAATGTCTTTTCTTGAAGCTCCTTACTTTGACTATTTATAAATACTCTTGGAAATATTCTGTACTTTGTTTTTAATGGATACACTTACAATGTCACAATTATTCTCAGTAGTCCAGTTGAAGCTTGTCATGTTGAGTGCCTTAAAATGACTTCTCCAGTGTTATCAATTGTTATCCTTGGCCAGTTTTTCTACACAGTCATATATATAAGACCACTCATGACCAAAATCAAGGAATGGAAGGTACAGTTTTGCATTTTCTGTATGAAAGCTATTAACTAGTCAACCCCCTTGGCTTTGCATCTAAAATTCAAAATATGCTTGCAGTTCAAAATTTAGTTATATCCTTATTTGTTCTCATGAGTATGGTCTTCTGTACAATAGTCTTTTTCAGATCTTTTAGACCTTAACTGGTCTTTCCTTTTATGGTGACTGTACTGTTAATCCAGTCAATAGGTGTTTGGATTCACTTTGTCACTGTTGATTTTACCAGCTTGTCAAGTTTAGCCTTATCTCTGTCTCTTGGTACTAATGGGAATTGTTAGCAGAATATATCAACGTGCTGTATACCTAATGCTGTCCATTCTGTTAAACACCCAATCAACATCTTCACTGGTCAGATGTAATATTAAGAGTAGATTGATAAGTATTTAATACATGATGATTTTCATAAATATTTAATTGTTCATCAGTTGACACACCCAGGTCAGCAGGTGCCTTATAGACATCTATAACATCTTTAACTGATATGTTTCTAGCTACCACAATACTTAGAGTTATAATATGTTCATCATAACCTGTATTGCTCATTTATTAACTCTTTATTACCTATTTATAAATGTACCTTTAATATAAAAAGTGGTCTCTCTCACCTTCATGTGGTTCAGTTGGCACCTTTTTGATCATTTTCATTTGAAATCTGTTCTTTTTCGTAAGCCCACATGGGACTGCCTGTTCCAGTATTTCAAACTCTGCTGAATATTTCTCCTTTAAAGGACAAACCAGTGTAGCATTGCCCCATGGGCTAGTCTGTGCCTTCTATATCAAACAAATGTGATTTCTTGATTTTAAGACTGGGAATCTTAGGCAGCCAATAATACTTTTGTGCACAACCTCAGTATGATGAGGTTCCTTCAAAGGTGCCCACCATGAAAATCATGGATGCCAGAAAAGCAATCATGCTGCACGACTGTCATGCACAATGCCAACTGACTTTAAAAATTGTACGAATTTGCCTTATACTATTGTGTGTGTGTCTGTGTGTGGGTGCAGCTACATGTGCACTTTACTGTGGAGGTGACTAATTAGCTGTGCAGTAAAGCATTACAGTCCACACGTGTGCTGCTGCTGGGGAGCAGTAAATTAATTAACTCCACCATAACATAGTTCTTTCTGGGACAGTAGTATCTTATGGCAGAGTATGTAACTGTGCTGAAACACACATGTCGACCGTGACAGAGGCTAGCTGGGGTATGAATGTGCTAAAGTGTGGGAGCTGCCTGCTACCTGGTCACACAGCTCCATACAGTCAGCACCCTCACGCCCCAGCCAGCTCCTCCACCACCTGACACTACCACCCAGAGCCTGGGGCTGGCCCCCTGTGCCCTCTGCCAGCCCAGGGCTGCTCCACCCAGGCTCAAATTGCTTCTGTGCTGGGTGCATGTGTAGATGCTGTACCCAGGAGCAGTGAACTCCAGCTCAAACAGCTCTGGAGTTTACCGCACCAAATTAATAGCATGTGCTCGTGCAGCCCGTTTGCCCCAAAGCAAGTTATTTTAAGGGACATCTTAATAAACTTACAAAATAAGCTTGCATAAGAGATTGTTTTGTGGTTCTAAAAATAAATATTCAAAACCTCGCAGGTCCAGCTGATCAGTATTAAAGGTGAATGCAACATAATGGCTGCAAGTATGCTATAAACAAAATAGTACTACATGGCCAATTCAATAATGCCCCCACCTAAAATCTGGGCAACCCCAACCCTCCTCATTCCCATGCACACCCATCAAGGAGATCACATGCAGAAAGGTACATGAGAATGGGAGGCAGAAATCCCTATTCCAGAGAGGAGCATGGAGTCCTTTAGATTCAGCAGGGCCACGGGATCTCTGACCTCTTGGTGTCAGAAGGGGGTTCAGGGTCTCTGGTTGTAGTTTTGAGGGCACAGCCTCCTAGTTCTGGGGATGAAGGTCTTGCAGCTTTGGCAGCCCCCTGTGTAACCAGAATGCCAGGAGCCAGTGGGGTGGCAGGAGCAGCTGTAAAGGGACAGGAGACAGCTGGGGGGAGAAGAGCCCTGCATCGTGAGATGCCTGGAGAACCAATCTTCCATACATGGAACAACATGGTACAAAATAGCATGCATGTCTTCCTTTTTGTCACACTTTGGAGCATCTTATCCCACACGTACATTTGTATGCTGGTCTTCTGAAGTATTTCCAAAAGGTGTTTCCAAGCTATTTGAAGCATATTACATGTGATATCTGTCCACAGTCTCTGAGACACCAAGCCCTCTCTTGATGCTCTCTGAGTTGCAAATCTTAATGAGTTCATTCACTTGAGCCAGGTCTCTAGAATCAGAACATATCGATCGATGTATCTGTTTCAACATCATCTGTATGTCTTTAATTCACTCACCACTTTGGTATCTGGTATAACAGAGCATTAACACTAACTTAGATGCTTATTATAGAGAAGACTTCATACAACTTGCCTTATAGATCCTCAACAGTACTAAGGTACTTCAAAACCATTGAGGATCTGAGCCTTTGTCACCTCAAGTGACATCCGACCTGAAGTACCACTGTCCTCGATGAGGTCGTGAATTTAGTCCACAGTAACAGTGACCTTTGAAGTCCCTGAGATAAGCGGATAGACAGAATAGAGAATAGGTAGACCCATGGACAGGTATTGATTTAGCAGACTTTCTAAGAGGCTTTAGATTTTTTTTCTCTTGTGTCTTAAAAATGTTATTTGTCATGATTTTGATATGACAGCCGTGAAACATTGTCCCCTAATGACAGCATGCCACTGTGATGTGACTTTCTTTCACTAACTGGCAGAAGGAGATCGGCTTTGTCCATCAAGTACTTAAAATATGTGTATAATATTTCTCACCTGCTTTCACTAAAACTCCCCTCCACCTCCCTTCCCCACTCACATTCCTCTACCAGGCCTGGATTTCTTCAATTACTTCTTTAAATATTTGTCATTATGTTACTTTAAAAAAAAATCCTTAAAGCTTTCAGGAAGAAAAGACTTAAACGGGCCCGAATCAGTTTATGCATTGATTTCCTTTTATGCTGTTTAGAAAGCCTTTACTGTGTGACGGACATTTTTGTCATGTATCCTGCACACACTCGCACTGAGGCAGCCTTTATTTGACCTCTTAATCAATCTGAGTGCCAGTGCAGAAAAAAAAAGAGGGAGATACAAGATAGCTTATATAAACGCCAAGTTGGCTATGTTCCCCCGAACCATCTGCACTTCTAGCTATGGTCAGACTAAATGTCTGCTAATGGCCCCCTTCTTCTATGATCCATTTATATATTCCCCCCCTTCCCGCTTTCTTTTTTTTTTTTTTTTTTAGTGGAAAACAAATGGCATTATTGGACCTGCTTCGCTTCACTGCAGCTGTGAATTGCAGGCCTGGAAAGCCAGCCAAGTTGAAGTCAGACAGCAAAGTCTCTCAGCTTTGAGAAGAGAGGCCAACACTGCTGATCTGGCCTCATTTGATACTTGATTTTTATCTATAAATTTAAACATGGTCCTGAGTAAAAGTACCTTGATATGATACATTTTTCATTCCTTTGCTTTCGCCCCCCCTTCAAAGACAGGAGTTTTTGCTAGGTTGTACAGCACCAGGCTTTGCCACTGGTTATTCATTCTGCCAGTGTGATGAAACTTGGAGTCAATGAAAATGATATGTGGCTGATAAGCATGGGGCTGGAAGTGATTTCCTGCTGGATTAGGCACTCTCGGGCTCTTAGGACAGCAATTCTCATTGATGCATTGCTGCATGTGGAGCCGGTTGTATGTAATACCTTGCTCGGCGATGCCCTGAGTGCAGAATCTGAGTGCTTCCACGTTATAAGAAAATAACTGATGGCTAAATTCTAATTAGCTTTGAGAAGAAGGGTTGTCTTTTGGAGCCTCAGGAGACTTGACTTGCATTCATTGTCCTGCCATGGACTTTCTTCGGTGACCGAGAGTAAGCGACCTTGATGCCGATAAGGATGTTCACCGACTGAAATGTAGCCAGAGGGTTTCACACTATACTCACCTGGATCTCAGTGGGTGTATCTCAGTTGCACATCACATCTCTTCACAGTGAGAATCCCCATAGAAAACTCTAACAGAGCCACATAAAAAAGGACAGATTCTGCTCAGCCCTTAGCAAAGCGTACAGATCAGAGGTGTCTGTAATGTCCTAGTATGGTACCAGGGCTTAGAGGCACAGCTTAATGGTGTTCACCCAGTTTCCCAGTAAACCAGATACAGTACATTTGATTTAGGGAAGACAATAAATGGAGTGGGCTTGATGTATCTCAGCAGAGCGCTCCCAACAACATAGTGGGGTGGCATAAATTTTCCCTTACAGGTCTCCCTACAAAAGTGTTGGGCCTAAGAAGTGGGAAGCCCATATTCTCCATACTCTGTTGGGATGGGTAGCTGTATAAAGGAAGGGGGCGAAGCTATTGCTGTAGTTATCCTGTGCACTAGCTAACAGGGCCAGCACATTGCAGCCTGTGAAAGGTGTGTGACAGTCTGGATGTCCTCCTTTCCAGGAACTCCAGGTTGGCTGTCTGAGGGAGGTGGCCCCATGGGGCTCCTTTGAGGCTGCAGCAGCTCAGCATTGCCCTTTATTCACATGGCTATGTGCCATATGTGTTGTCTAATGCAAAGTAATGACCAAAAGACAACCAGACAAAGGTGGTTAGCATAGGAAGCAATATCCTGCTGCTGTCTGACCTCATGACCAAAAATATACCACAGTCAGTTCACTGCCAGGAGACAAGGTACCAGGGATGGATACAATCTCTGTGTTCCTTAGGTCTTCTTTTCCCATCTCTTTGGCTAAGTGAAGACAGTCAAAAAACCCAAGGCCGAATCGGTTCAGTTTTCGTAGGTTAGTCTAAGCTGAATAAATTGAACTGACAAGCAAGTGAACACACATTAGCTTTGGACTCCAGAAACGCAGCCACATGCCTGCAGTGGTCCAAGCCAGAAACCAGAGGACACTAGAGAATACCTCTCTGCTTGGCTGGAGCAGACAGCTTAGGCCAAGGCTAGCCCACACACCCTGTTGTGGGGGAGGTGCAAAGCATCCTGGGATGCTGGGGGACCGTGAGTTAACTTGAACGTGGAGAGGATCTAGGACAGAAGTTCAATAAACCGATTTATCCTAAATCAGTTAAGTCTCATACTGCATTCATCCAGGTTTATCTTAAATCCATTTTGGCCATTTTGAAAATGATTTACATGCACTGAACTTCAGTTTGGTTACAGATTTGAACCAGTTTCTGATCACTTGTACCAGTTTACATGTAAGTTCTGTCCCTATCCTATAAATCCCAAATAATCGGCATAAGTGAACCAGCCCTCACAAAATAAACCTTGCTATTTACCCATGGTCGGGGTCAGATATAATGGTTTAAGATAGCTGGGCAATGCCTCTTTCCCAGTATGACAGGAGCCGTCAGTTAGACTCCCAGACCCTCTGTTTGGGCACCCAGGTACACTACCTCGCTTTCAAAAGTGCTGAACACTCAGCTGCTCTTCGTGGCATGAGCAGGGCCTCCTGGGTACTCAGGTCTTCTGAAAAATCAAGCCTAAATATGGATCCTGACCCCTGGCATGTGCCAGGGCCAGGTAATAAAAATCTGTCTTTTCCTAGCTGTCCGATGTGTCACACCCTTATTCCATTACTGTTGCCCTCAGCTATCTTCGCGGCTGCAGACAGGGTGTTCCACAGTAGCATTTCATTTGTGATTCAGACCCAGGGAGCTCTCAAGACTATGCTGTAGGACATGGAAGGATTCAACAAAAGAAACCATCCTCTGCTAAAGTTCAACTCATAGGCAATTAACCTTGCAGAAAGGACTGTTTTTTTCCCTCCCTTTCCCCTGAGAGATATTTGTGCATGTGCGTGTGTGTGTGCGTGACCTTTAGGAGTGTCTTATTTTCTGGGCAAAAAGCCAAATGCTACACTTTCTTCCCAGCTGTAAGCTGTTTTAAGCCTCGGTCAAGACAACAGGCTGGATCCATCTCTGGTGCATCTCCCTTCACTCTGTCAGCCTTACGCCAAGGGATGATTTTTATCTCTGGTCGCTTAAAATTAAAAGGCATCCAAAAAGCGGCATTGAGCAGTGGCTGCTTCCACCTCTTAGCCAGTGAAGTCCTAATAAGAAGTGAGCAAGGGAGGGGCTTGAGGCATGTTGCAAATGAGCCTTGCTGAACCAACACTAATCGCACTTTACTGTGACAGGTGTGCATTTCCCAGCAGACCCCAGCCTGCAGTCTATTCATGAGCTCCACTCCCTACAACCTCGCCTATGAGGCCCCCAAGGCCACGTTTCAAAATTGCTTCCTTCAATTTAATCCTGAACTCAATAGAACTAAAACAACAATAGAAATCTCAGCGGAGTAAAGTGCAAAAGTAAATTGCCGGCATCACTTAGAAGTTAGAGATGAGCCGTGCCTTCGCCTCGTCCTCTGTTCTCCTGAAATTGTGGGGACTGTTTTATATGTATAAGTAGATCTCCGTTTGTGAGAGAAATCGCACAAGCTCACGTTGCCAGGAATAACACCATTACTTTTAATGGAAATAAGTCGTTCATGACCCAGAGCTCTGAAATAGTTCCACACAATGTGCTGAATACATAAAGTCTAGGGTTTCTTTTTAATGAAATCTGCTGTTTTCCTTCCAGTCTGCAAAACGATAGGAGCCCTTGCGGTAAGCTTTCTCTGCCCGGTATAGAAACCTGCCACTTGGAGGTGTAAAGTACTGGCTACAAAGATATGGAGGCAGAAGTAGCCAATCTATAATAATACTAATATGCAGCGAATAATTCTTGTCAACATATAGTTATAGCCATTGCAGGCATCAGCTTATAAACACATTGGGTCAACATGTAAGCAATCAAGATACTCAACACATCGTTGTCTTTGGCAGTCTGGCCTCTGCCAAAACTTGAATCATAATGCCTTTCCTATTGTGCTTGAAAGAAAACAAGGCCCCGGTCCAACCCCAGGCCTGAAACCCTCTTATTCGTATGCACAGAGTGGCCAGCAAAGACCAAAACAGGCCATGTGTTTCCAAGAAGGGCGCGGCTTGAGACTCCTGCCTTTTGCCAAAAAAAGAGGTGTTTGAAGAGAACCAGTTTCAAAAACATTGGAGTGTAGCAAAGCGAAAACTGCAGGTGTTGTGTGTTTGTGCTGGATGCGCTTCAGCTCTAATCCTGAATGAAGACGCCAATGAGAACGGGACCACACTATCTGTTAGAGTGTCATCTATGGGATTTTCAGCTTTTAAACTCTCTGATATTCTTGTCCAAGCCTATACGCTATGGCAACTGTGGTTAGGTTTAAGGAGGATCCGCCTTATAATAATCTGCATCTGTGTGAATACCTGTCTCCTAAAAATAACAACTGCAAGTCAGTCTAAGACCATCTAGAAAAGGACAGGCTTGATATCATTTACAACATCCCCGGTCCTTTCCAGGAGGATTAGGGTCGTGCAAAGCGGGCCCTATTTGATTCGGATTCAGCTGAGAAAGGATGTAAAGTATCATGCTTTCTAAGTCATAAGCCAATCTCTGACTGAAGAAGGGATTTTTTTCTATGATAACGATATAGCATAATATCCTACTAAAACCATTGATGCTATGCACTGACAGAAACAAAATACTGGGCTAGAAGGGTCCTCAGTCTCATATAGTGTGACAATCGCTTAGATCCAAACTGCATAAAATCCAGTAGTGGAGCTAGGCAGGGACCTAAATTCCACCTTCATGGAAAAAGTTGAGGGACTGGAAAATTTTCTGTCCTAAAACCTTGAGAATTTCTGCAGACATCTTTTCTGGGAACATTTTGGTGCGTCTGAAATGAAACGACTTCCCCGGCTCACTGGGAAAAAGCCTCAGCTCTGCTGAAGCCCACCAGAACTGAAAAGCCAGAGAGCCCAGCTTTGCCAGACCCCACCAGGAGAGAGATGCAGGAAATGGGAGCCTTCAAGGCCAGCCTGCCAGGTAACAGGGAGGTTTCCATCGGGTGTGTTGAAGTGGACATATTTCCAGTGAATGTGTCCCTTTCACCAAACCGGCATTTTTGAATGAAAAAATAAAACGTAAAAATGTTGTGTTGGAAAACTTTTCATCAGCACTATCCAATAGGGCTTGTTATAGAATTAAGATCCAGCTTGGTACAGTCTATGGGTGCCATGTGGATATTGCTGCAGTAACTGTACATATTATTGTCCATCTCAACTTGCAATAACCATGGTCCTTGATGGTTTAGCTGCTATTGCTTTCATTCATTTCACAGCTTTATTGATCCCAACAGCAACTTAGGTTCCAGTACTCTAGCCCTCTTCTTCCTAGACTGGAAATATGAAAAGGAACAGAGACTTTTGCCCATCTATGAAGCCAGCTTTGTACCAAAATCTTACTGTAACCCTACTTTGTTATTCCATATTCCCTTTCATTACAATGATATGACTTTAACACCGGGTTTTTTTAGTCTTCACTCATTTTAGAGAGCATTACTCTGCAACGAGACTTAATACGATAGATAAGATTTATGTACATGAGTTAAAGTTTATCAGGTCATATCTAAATCATCTCCCTGCTGAATCTGTCACTGCCACCGCCTACCACCTTGCTCCTGGTCTCTGTTCACCCCGACCTGGCAATTAGGCAGAGAAGACAATTTACAGAGATACCGAGCATGCTCATGCATGGAGCAGGAGTGGGCAGGCAGGACTTGCTTCTCAGTGGCAGTCCCAGGGTTTATAGGGAGGCAGTGCATCGAGTGGAGTGGCCAAGATATAGCCCACAAGACAAATCCAGCCCATGGAGCTGTGTCATCCAGTCTATGGGGCTCTTCCTAGGTCCAGAAATGTGCTCCTGCATTCATTCTTCTGCCAAATTTTGGGACCCTTGGGGGGCCTCATGGGTCAGATGGTGCAGGTCTGTGCACTAGATCATGCGCACAGCTCTGCCTCATGCCACCCATCTGCCCTATGGACTGGTCCTGCACTACCCAGTTGGCCTGTGACTGGATGTGTTGGGTACCACTGGTATAGACCACCCCTGCAGTCTTTACATTGCTTTGAAATATTTCAAGAGAAAAGCATTTCTATCAATCTCCTCTTTCATTCCAAGTGCCTTTTTTCCCCACTAAAAGCAAATGCGTAGTATTCTCACAGTCTGTGAATCAGGAGCTGCAATGTGAATTATCATCTATCTAAATATAATGCTTAGTGACCCCAAAAGAAAATGGGACTGCACTGACATCGAATGCTCTGCATCTATGTAACAAGGACAGTCCTTACCCCAAGAGCTTACAATCAAGGTAGACAAGACACAGGATAAGGGAAGAGAGCTAACCTTCCTAAAATCACACAGCAGGATTCTGGCAGAGTCAGGAACTAAATTTGGATTTCTTGCCCCCCAGTCCAGTGTTTAATTCACTCAGTAACATAACTGAGGAGGGAGAAGTGGGGCAGCAGCCCAGTGCACCACATTAAGGGGAAAGGTGCAAAAATATCCACCAACCCCGTCACCAGCAGCGTGTCAGCCAATGCTGACCTGGGTGTTACTGTTGTGCTAGAAGCAGAGCTTCCCTTTATACTTCCAAATTCACTAGACAACTTTTTCTTCTCTGGTGCATGTATTCAAGTCCTTCTTCGAGTATGTAGGTAGCAAGAAGAAATCTCGGGGTAACATTGGACCCCTACGAGGCAGGGCAGGACAGTAGTGACAGACGCGCGAGAGAAGGCCGAACACTTCAACAAGTTCTTTGCCTCCATGTTCCTGTCTGCTGACAACGGGGAGCTCTCAGGTGACAGCATAGAAAGGGCCGGGAAGGATGCGAGTCCCACGACTGTTAGTTCAGACCTAGTTAAGGACTACCTGGAGGGCTTAGATGTGTCCAAGTCGGCGGGCCTGGATGACCTTCACCCGCGGGTGCTGAGGGAATTGGCTGGTGTCATTGCAGAGCCATTGGCACGGCTGTGTGAGGACTCCTGGTGCTCGGGCCAAGTCCCTGAGGACTGGAAAAGGGCCAATGTGGTCCCTATTTTCAAGAAGGGGAGGAAGGAAAAGCCTGGCAACTACAGGCCAGTCAGCCTCACTTCTATCCTGGAGAAGGTCTTTGAAAAAATGATCAAGGGCCACATTTGTGAGAGCCCTGCAGGGGAAGTGATGTTGTGGGTAACCAGCGTGGGTTCGTGCCAGGCCGATCCTGCCTGACTAACCTGGTCTCTTTCTATGACCAGGTAACAAAGAGCTTAGATGTGAAGGAGGAAGTCGATGTCGTCTTCTTGGACTTCCAGACGGCCTTCAACACAGTGTCCCACTCAGTGCTGGTGGGCAAGCTGAGGGGCTGCAGCATTGACAAATGCATGGTCACATGGGTGGCAAACTGGGTCCAGGGGTGCACCCAGAGGGTGGTGGTGGACGGGTCAATGTCGACCTGGGAGGGTGTGGCCGGTGCTGTTCAACATCTTCATTAGCGACCTGGACAAGGGTGTGGAGAGCACCCTGCTCAAGTTCACTGATGACACTAAGCTGTGGGGTAAAGTGACTACACCGGCAGGCAGGGACCGCATCCAGGCAGACCTGGATAGGTTGGAGAAGTGGGCAGATCTGAACAGGATGTGGTTCAACAAGGACAAGTGCAGGGTGCTGCACCTGGGGAGAGGGAACCAGCACTGTGGTTATAGGTTAGGGGCTGACCCTCTCGGCAGCACAGAGGCAGAGAGGGATCTTGGAGTCAGGATTGACTCCAGGATGAATGTGTGTCGCCAATGTGACGAAGCAATAGGCAGAGCCAACCACACCCTGTCCTGCATCAACAGGGGCATCACTAACAGGCCCAGAGAGGTCTTGCTCGCCCTCTGTGCGGTGCTGGTGAAGCCGCAGCTGGAGCACTGTGTCCGGTCCTGAGTGCCACACTTCAGGAGGGATGTGGAGAACCTGGAGAGGGTCCAGAGGAGGCCACTCATATGGTTGGGGGCCTCCGTGGCCAGCCCTATGAGGAGAGGCTGAGGGACCCGAATCTCTTCAGTCTCCGCAAGAGGAGACTGAGGGGGGATCTTGTGGCTGCCTACAACCTTATCAGGGGCCAGCAGCAGGGGGGATCTTGTGGCTGCCTACAACCTTATCAGGGGCCAGCAGCAGGGACTTGGGGAAAGTCTGTTCACCAGGGTCCCCCTTGGGGTCACCAGGAACAATGGCCACAAGCTAAGGAGGATAGGTTTAGGTTAGATATTAGGAAGAACTACTTGGCTGTAAGGGTGGCCCGAGCCTGGAACAGGCTTCCCAGAGAGGTGGTGCTCTCACCTTCCCTGGAAATCTTCAAGAGGAGACTGGACAGGCACCTGGCTGGGGTCTTATGACCCCTGCCACCCCCAGTGCTCCTTCCTGCCCATGGCAGGGGTCAGACTTGATGATCTGTCTAGGTCTCTTCCCACTCAGTGATTCTACAAGTCTATGATTCAACTTCCAGGTGCATCTGTCCTTTAGCTTATTGTAAAGATCACTCCCAACCACAGATCAGTGCATTACTGATAGTACTATAATGGGCGTGGTATAAAATCCTTGCTCTGAAGTGTGGACAGAATGCCCTTTAAATCCACCTGCCTTTATTTTGGTGCCTTATCAGCATTTCACAGTTCTTCTGAATGTATAGGGATACAGCTAGCTTGATGTTTTACTTCGAATACTGAATCACCAATTAAGAAATGTGGGTGCCTGTACATGAGCCAGGAGGCTGCTCCAACACACTGTAATCCCAGCACATCATAATAATAATCGTGGCAATTACTGTGCTCTAGCAGCCTCCTTTGTCTCATGTGTCACCCACCTCCTACATCTCCCACCGCCATTTTAGCAAGCGGGGGTGCTGATACACAAGACACTGCAGGTGCTTTAATTAGAGCAGTTCTTGGAGCCACTCTGATTAAAGCACCCCTCCCTACCCCCCCCCCCACACACAGACACACTCCCAGAGCACTTGTATAAACGCCCTGTGTATTCACAGCCCTTTGACTTGGCATGGAGAAATCTGCAGTTTTGAGATCTAAAACACAGGCATCTACGGTCTACATTTTTAATGGCTTTGTTTTGTCTTCTAACACAGCATCAGGTGCTCACAGGGGTAGCACTAAATTGCTGGCTGAAGGCTTATGCACAGCGTGGCTAATCCATTGTTCAAATGACTGTCTTCAATTTAGCACGAGTCAGAGGAAGCTTCTTTGCTGGCTGTCAGATTCAGCCTCTGAATCCTTTTTAAATGGCCTTTGCATCCTTCTGAGTGACTGTCCCTTTCAATTCAGTTTCCTCCTCCCTCTTACAGAGACAGAAGAAAAAGTAGCAGTGATTGAATGCACTTTATTGCTGGCCCAGCCATGGCTCTTTGAGACAGCGGTGAGAGGATGCGGTTTGGGGTATGCTGCACATCTCAAAACCTCTTGCTGAAGAAGGGCACAGAGGCAAGCAGGGAGTACTTAGTGGTGGGGGTAGAAGTTATGCTGAAAAATCATGGTTCATCTCTCCCTTTCAGATGCCCTGTGTTTGCTTATTCCCCCTACACCGGCTGGTGTAGGTGTATTTGCGAGGAGCATAAATAAGAGCCATCTCACAAATGCAGGTACATTTTGGTCCTTAAAATGGACTGCAAATGCTTGGGAACGTAAATCAAGAGTAAATGAACCAAAGGTTTGGATAGGGATGATCCTGCCTCAGGCAGGGGGTTGGCCTAGAGGTCCCTTCCAGCCCGACTTCTGTATGATTCTACGAAGAGCTTTTGCAGGAAGATTAATCCTGTGTTCAGATTCAAGAGTTGGTAACTTCTTTCTTTTTCTTTTAAGGGAACTTCCAGCAGACCTTAGTGCCATACTCTTTCAACATCAAATGCTGCGCTTGTCTGAAATGTGGCGGGGAGCAATGCAGGGACAGGGCATTTCACAGCACATCTGAACTGGGGACACCTGTATCCATTTCTCATTAGCTGTTCATCAGGGAGGCTGAACAGCTGGATCTTCTTAGACCATTTGGGAAGTTTTATCCTTAGAAGCCCTTGACTAGAGAGAGCCACCATTGTCCTGTCACGCCAAGGATATCTAAGGAATCAAGTGAGATGTTCCAGGATATTTACTTGCAGTAGATACGAGTATGGCCACTTACCACTAGGTGTTGGGGGAGCATAGCCTGGATGGAAGAAGACAGATGACAATCGGCTGGTACAACTTACACTAGTGTAGCTTTCCCCCAGTTCTCCATCTGTGTAAGGAGTTATATCATCTGCCCACTCTTTGTTTCTGTCATTGTAAATGTGTTGTTTGTCCAGGACTTTGTCTAAAAAACGAACAAAATGTTAATGTTGTCTGTGTCCTAATGTGCAGCACCATCTACCTCCCCCAGAGAGAGTGGCAGGCAGGACGGTGCTCCCAAAAATGCCTTGTTTCAGTCCTGTTCTCCCAGAATCTCTCTCAAACCACATTTCTCTGCAAATTCAGCTCAGATCATGGGGGCTGATATTGTTTATCCTCCCAAGATGCCTCCAGAAGCAAAACATCTGGAAATAATGCGTTGGAATCAAAATAGTTTGTTGGCTGGTGTTGTCCTGTTTTCACAGAAAGGACTTTGGGCCTCAAGTCAATGGATAAACTCCAGGTGATTTCATTGGCCTTTGGATTGCATCCTATTTGCTTCTCCTGTGTAGCTATTGCAGCAAGAGGGAGAAACTTTTCTGAATTATATCGCAACCTCTAGTAGTATGAGAGTGAGGTTGCAGCTGCAGTGGTCCAGAAATTAATTGAGAGGCAAGGGTTATCTTTTATTGGACCAACTATGATGATGTAACGGTGATAAAGTTATACAAGCTTTTGAGTACAAGACATTTTTGTCGGGTCTGATCACAAGAAGCCAGGTACGGCATAAAAGTACTGAAAAGCACTGAAAAAAAAGCAGTGGAGAGGGGATGGGGTGAGAGAGATTCCCAGGGCCAGCAGACCCTGTTCTTTTGGGTAAATCCAATATCTTGTATTAGACCAACTCAAATAGTTGGAAAACACAATTAGCAGAAGAAAAGAAGCTGAGAACTGTGAGATTAAAGCTTATCAAAAGGGAGGAGGGCCATTCTCACATTTCCTGGGTGTAAAGAATTTAGGAGTTAGGTAAAATATAATGTGCCATAAAACCAGTATCAATGCTTAGTCTTTGGTTCTTAGTGTCTAGCCAACTTATGAATTATCGTCCCCAAGTTCACCTTTTAAAAGTGGTTGGTAGCTTTCCCTTGAGCATGAGGATAGTGAGATCCAAGAGGGACTAGATGTTATGAGAGAAAGTAGCTCCTAATTGTATGCCCGTGTCTCTGTTCTTTATGGGTTTTTCTGTGAGAGTTCATTCTGGCGCAAAGTTGCTGTTGAGCTTTACCCACGTGACTGCCATGAGGATACTTGGTGCATTGGATCAGGTATATCACATTTTGGAAACCATGTGACACTGAGTTTTTGGGGGGGGGCATGTTGACAGCAGTGGCAGTTGAATTGTGCTCACAGGTTAATCATTTCTTGCCAGGACAAGGTTGTATCCCACTTGATGTCTTTTAGGCAGTGGAGAGTTGATGATGAGTTGGGTAAGGGGCTATTTGAAAGCCAGGAACAAAGGGGCTGGGAATATTTCTCTGAAGGTCTGATCTTTGTTGACTACAGGATGTAGTTGCTTGGTGGGTCTTCTGATCCATTCCAGTATAGGATGGTAGGTGACCACCAGGAGTGTGTAGTCACAGTGGGCTTCAGGTTATTGCATTGTAGCAGGTTACTGCAGTGTATTTGAATAGCTCTTTCAAATGTATGGTCTATTTGTCTGTTCGAGTGTCCTTGTTGTATTAAGGCAGACTTTAGGTTGGTAAGGTGGGTCGTCCCAGGTGTTCTCTTCAAAGTGGATGTGGTGATATCTGAGGGCCTGGCTATAGATTGCAGCTTTTTGGGTGTGCTTGGGGTGACTGCTGGTCTTGTGGATATAGGTACGGTGGTCTTTGCATTTTCTGTATCCGGTGGTTTGTAGGATGCCATCCTGAATTTGGCTTGTGGTATTTAGAAAGTTGATGTTAGGGTAGCAGTGGTCCAGAGAAAGTTGGGTTGATGGGTGATAGTTGTTAAACCCATGGCGGAAGTCAGTAAGTAAGTCTGGGTGTTCAGTCCAGATAATGAAAATATCATCTATGTACAACAGGCAAAGTGCAAGTTTGATGGTGCAGTTTTCTAATTTGTTTTTTCTCCAGGTGGCTCATGAAGAGTTGACATGTTGAGAGGTCATCTTTGTACCCATATCTGTGCCTGTGGCTTGGGGGAATTGACAATTGCTGAAAGTGAAGTTGTGGGTAAGGATGAAGTGGACGAGTTGTATAACATGTTGTTGCAAATTCGACTCTACTCCATGTTCTTGAGGTATTTCGGACAGGCTGTTGTGCCTTCCTAACGTGGGAAGTTAGTGTACGGGCTGGTGCCATCCATAGTTGCAAGTTGGCTTCAACTGATGTAGTTGTGATAGTTGAGAATGATTATAGCTCTGCCTTTGTCCACTGGTTTGATTACTGTTTTACTGTTTTATTTTTTTTTTTTCTCTGTGAGGGAAAGAAGTCGTCGTTGTCCTGGATTTTGTTGAAAATGTTGCTGTTAGCTTTTTTCATGAAACAGTAAATGTAGTAGTTCAGTGTGTGGTTGTGCCTGCTGGGAGATGTCCAGTCCAATGTTTTATTATTGTTTGTTTTCTCAGTTGTGGCAGGAAGGCTGGTTAAGGTGGTAGTGTCTCGGTTGTGGATATATTCTTTCAGGTGCAATATGCCAAAAAATTCTTCTAATTTTCTTCTAATACTGGTATTTTTCCAGTTTTTTCTATGGCCAGAAGTTCAGGCCTTTGGAGAGTATAGATATTTCAGAATGGACCAATGGGTGTTGTGATAAGTGATGACATCACGATGACATGGTTTCTGAGTCCTGCTGTCATGATTCTTTCCTGTGTTGTTGTTGCACTGCCTATGAGGTAGCTCCTACAGCGATATCTAATTCTCCCTTTTTTCCTAATGTTGGATATCAGTCATCAGATTTTTTTTTGTAGTATTTTGGGGTCTACTGAATAGTAGGCAGGTATGTTTCCAGGTTAATGCCTCTTAGTTTAGTAGCATAGGTGAATATCTCCTGTTTAAATGGATCCCTTTTGGAGTAGGGTAGATGAAGAAGACAGTTTCTCCATTTTTCCAAAGATCTCCTACATCGTGCTGCATACATGCAGTTGTGTGTGTCAGCTAGGATGTAATTTTATGGGCTTCATTAGCATTTGCCTATCTGTAAATTTGACTACCGATTTAGAGACACAGGAGAGTATTTTAAAATCCAAGCTTGGTTGAGAATGATGCTCATAAGCAATAAAGACATGGCCTACCCACGGCCTGTACAAAGACAAATATAAAGGAAGAAGTAGAGTCATATAACATGCAAAGGAACAATGTCCTTATGCTAATGTGTTTCTCACTGAAGAGGATAAGAGTGAATGGAGATTTAAAAACACTAGCTCTATACAGTTAGGAAAGCAAGCAGAGGGAAAGAGAACAAATGAGCAGAAGGTACTGTTAGGAGACCTACAAATGTGTTAGGCAGGAATACTATGTTAGACTGCATTATTACCTAGCAGATAGGATGGATGATGCAGAGGTAACCAATGACAATGATAAAACATCTTGGAGGATTATTGTTAAAAAGAGATCCTAGTTCAGTCTGTTTCTGTTTCTTGCCAGTATTTTATAAAAAGTTCTTAGAATGACATGGAATAGGGGAAGTACTACTGGAAAAGCAACTTTGCTTTCTAATTTTGCATTTGTATTTTTATAAAACTTGAAAAGCACAGAACAAAGTAAGATTCCCCAGCCTGGATCAGGCTGGTGGTTCCCATACAGCATCCTGTCTGCAGCAGCGGCTAGTGCCAGGCACTTCTAAGGAAAATGCAATAAATGTGAAACAGGCAGAGGGTGGGCAAGCTCTTCTGTCCAAACATCTCCTCCTAATCCCTGATGGTTACAGATTGGTTTAGAAACATGAGGCTTTATATCCTTTCCAATGTTTGTTCTTGTTAGCATTAGCCATTACAGTCCTGGGTATTCTTGTTGTCCGTAGCCATTTCAAATGTCTCTCAGAGTCCTTCTCAACTCTTAGTCTTAATGGCACTCTTTGGTCACAACCTAATGACTTTCATTTGCCTTTTCCAGTTTTCATTTTCATGTTTTTGAATTTTGTGGCACAGAATGTTGTGATCTTTTTTTAAAATGTGTGCTTCCTTAGCCTATGATTTACTTTGGCTTTCTCCTCATGCGTGCAGTAAGACTGGTGGGGAGCTGGGTAAAAATGTTACTTCTGAGAACACGATAGGCTGATTTCTCTGCTAGCCTAATACAGCTTGGAGTAACCCCACTGATTGAGTTATACAGATAGAAAATGTAGCCTGATATCTGAAACCTCAGCCACACTAGTATCCAGACTGTTCTGGTTGTGGCTGTGCTGTAATGAGAACTGAGAAAGTCGAGGGGAAGAAGTAGTTCTGCAAATATTTACCCAAATTTGAAAGTAAATTTTAATTCGAGTGCACGCACAACCCTTTCAAGTCTGCTTTCCACAAACATACCAGTGACTGGGCTTTACTACGGTGAACACTCATGAATTTTAAATTCAGCTGATCACACGTTCCTGAAGCAAAGTGTGTGTATTTGGTAATTACTTCTGAAAATCCCACTTTAGCTTATTCCCACCAACCATCCACTTGAGACAGGGAAACAATGTCACAACTCATAGAGCTACCAACGCAGAAATAGCAGACCCAGGGGTAATATTTGGGTGGAGTGCTATAATCCCAAAGGTATGGCAACTCAGGACCTCAAGGGATAGGTCATAGTCTGGGCAGTGGTGAGCAGCTCCATGCCTGCTTCGGTCGTACCTGAACCCAGTTGGCACCTACAAACTGGAAGTTGCCAGGCCTATCACACCTGAGGAGCTCAACCCACTGGGTGTTCCCAGGGCACATCTCACAATTTGGACTTCAAACAGCAAACGACAGTGGCTTTTGTCTAAAACACAGATGAAGAAGAGACGAGGTCAACCCCTTTATACAATAAGATAGTGGTGAAAGCCCATAACCAGGTTGTCAGAGGTCTTGGTTATCCCCCCCTGCTCTATTTTCTACCATCCTAACCAATGGCTATTTAATGTAAAATACATAATAAGTCCTCAGGAAGAAGATGGGAACTCAGATCTCCCTTTTCATCAAGCAAATGCCCGAACCACTGAGCTAAAGAGTTCAGGCTTCTGTTTTTTCTCTCTCTTTAGCCTAATCACCCTTGATTTCTTTTGTGCAAGTTGGGACGGTGCCAACTGGACAGGGTTGGAAGGAAGTGTCCTTTCTTGAGACCAGCCTGTAGGCTGGTGGCTGGAGGACTCTAACAGGGGATGTGGGTTTAAATCTCCCTTAGGCAAAGGAGGAAAATGCCCAGGTCTCCCATATACTGCTCTAACCACTCAGCTATTGTATAAAAGAGGAAGCACAAAAAGTGGCCATGGAAGAAAGGAGTGAATCTCCCTTCAGGGGAGGGCTTGAGGATGTAAATCCCAGGTGCACTACTTCCTCTTGTTCAGAGTAAGACATCCAACCCCTGGAGAAGGATTTAGGATGCCCTGTGACATCAGTGTTTTTCATTAGCTATGCTAGGCAGTGCCCCACTCAATAGGCCAGCTGTTTGGGGTCTGAATTGGACTTGTCTTTCCCAATCCACTGCGAAGGACTGTATATGCCACATTCACATGTGTGGATTCTGAAGCAAGGACCAAGTTAGGCATTGCAAGACCCATGCCTTCTATGGGCCAAGCTCTTAAGAGCTTCCCTGATATCACACAGAAAGTATCATATTTTCTCACATAAATCATATCCTGGAATCCTGTTACAAGATATGCATCTTGTTTTTGAAAGGCAGAATGAAGAAGAAAAGATTTTTTTCCCTTGGAGTAAATAAGTGAGTTGCAGCAGCTGGTAGCTAAGTCTGCTCATTGTTCTGCTCTGCCTGGATCATATGCAGACTTTGCTTCCACCTTCACCCAGCTAAAACATAAGTGGCAGAAACTGCTCTTACCATAATTTCTGCCATTAAATGTACATTCCAGTTTTCAGCAGCTGGCTCTTTAGGAAACAGTGCATGTTCTGTGTGAGAAAATACAGCATGTGGGCCAAGCAACAAGTAACCCCACATCTGAGTTTCATTCCAGAACTTTAACCGCAAGATCACTTCCAACCTTACATAAATTTTCCACAACTCTCCTGCCATTTCAAAGACTCAAGGAAAAAGGGAAGAAATGGAAAAAAAAAAATAGCAGATTGTTGGGAAGACCTTACTTTCCCACTAGCATGGCCCAGTGCTAATTATATTACCCATTTGATCTTCAATCCCTGCTCAAAATTCAGTGGTGCAATGATGAGCCTGCTGCCTTGGTAGGCTGACATTTATTTTGATTTATTTTTGTAAGGGAATTGGAAGTGGAGGAGAGATCAAACCAAACTAAACCGATCTAAAATAAGCATCAACATTTTATTTTGACTACAAACCCAATGAGCTAGATAAAATATCTCAAATTTGCTGTGTCTGGCTGCTTTGGCAAGTGCTAATCTAAAACAATAAACTAATTCTGTAATTACTGTCCATCGACCCCAGCTCAGTACAGGAATGGGTGATTTGGCATAAATTAAAATATTCTTCCCGAAACTTAAAACAGAGAAATGCTATTTTACCTCAAACAAACTCAGGGAGCTGAAGTCTCTGACCTGCTCATGAGTTTGTAAAATACATGGACAATTATCTCTTTATCCCAGCTGAATGCAAGGGCTTTGTCTGGACAAACTCCTAATGCACTGAAGTCAGTAGCAAACCTCCCACTCTACTTGGCTTTGGCCTGCCAAAAAATAAATGCAGACTCTTTTATGAGTATTTATTTTTCCTTTGAGCTGCCTATTGTTGGTTTGTGGTCAGCTGACTTTGCTTTGCTATCCGTTTAGTTCTCAGAAGCTGAAGACAGACAAGTCTTTACAGTAACTGAAGACTTGGAAGGAGGAGCCTTAAAAGAAACAACCTGAAGAATGATTGAAATGAGAGCTGTGATAAAAAGCTGGCTATTGCTCTGAGTCGGGACTCAATTAAACCTCCAGCATTATAATGGGAATGTGAATATTGCAAGGCAGTGTAGTGCGTTTGGATGAAGTGTAGAACCAAAATCTTGGTTCTTTCAGGTTGTCGTGCAATAGGGCCCGGCAGAGCTGGCAAGCCAAGCTCAGAGTCGCAGTCACGGTGGGTTGGCCGGGTGGTGGCTATTGGCACGGACAGGTGGGATTATTGGCGTGGGGTCAGGAGAGGTGGAACCAGAGTGGGGTGAAATGCAAATATTTATTTGACTTACGCTTTGGCGTAGGCAGAGAAGTCTTCAGTTACAGTTAGGAACGAACAACAGTAAACAACAAAGGGGTCTGTTGGCCCACGAGGTTCAGTCCGAAGACCTAGTCCCAGGGCTGGTCAACAGCTCATTAAATGGGAATACAAACAATAAACCAAAAACTGTAACACGTGAACCGATGAGTCGCGTGACGCCAGTCCAAGGTAATGGACAATCGGGTGGTCGAATGAGAAAGCCGAGGTCGGAAGCCAGGAGGTGATGAAGCGGAGACGCCAGGTCAGAGGGTTGAGACGAGTCGTAGTCAAAGAAGGAAGCCGAGGTCGATGATCCAGAGCAGGGTTAAAACAAAGTCCAAAGGGTGATCCAAAATCATAAGCCGAAAGTCAACACCGAGGTAAATCAGAAGCCAAGAATACAAAATCGCAATACGATCGCCGTAAGCAGCACGAAAGCCGAGTGAGGGAAGAGATCAATAGGCCTAAGAGCCTGACTGAGAGACAGTCCCTGCAGCAGCAGCCTCTATCTCCAGTCCATGCGATCTCCCCCCGAGGGAGGGGCTCACAGAACTTTTATATGAATTTAGTAGCCAATCAGCGTGCTCTCCGCAGAGAAATTTCTAGTCTGATTACCTCATGTCAGGTTCTGACTGAGCATGCTCTCAGTCAGGAGCTGACACAGTCTGAGCATGGTCTGTGGGGAAAGTAGGTCAACAATGATTGACAGCTCCGCAGGTCACCCAGGGGGCAAGGGCTGGGTGAGCCTTGGAAATTTCCACTCACCGAGTTAAACCGCGCGTGTCAGCTTAACCTCTTCTGTGCTGGCAGCATATACTCAAAATTTTTGCTCTGATACAGGTTAGTCGTGACCCTATAACAATAGTATAAGTCAAAGTAGCTCCAGGACAATACAGAACAAAGCTAGGGACAAAGCAGTCTTGATTGATGGGAACAAACCGTGGCATGTAGAACAGGAAGGGGACTCCTGGGCCAATCAGTGCCTTGTGTTTTCAGGCTTCTCCAAGCCCTGACACAACTACAAGGCGCACAGTTCAGAGCACCAAAATTGCTTTCATAAGCTGTCCAGAGGAAACAGATCCATAGAATCATACAAAGTTAGGGTTGAAGGGACCTCCAGAGGTCACATCTAGTCCAACCCCTGTTCAAAGCAGGACCAGCCCCAACTAGATCATCCCAGCCAGGGCTTTGTCTAGATGGGTCTTAAAAACCTCCAGGGATGGAGATCCCACCACCTTTCTGGGTAACCTGTTCCAGTGCTTTACTGCCCTTATGAGAGAGTTTTTCTTAATATCTACCCTAAGTTTCCATTGCTACAACCTGAGACCATTGTTCCTTGTTCTGTCATCTGCCACCACTGAGAACAGTCCAGCTCCACCCACTTTGGAAGCACTCTATTAAATCCCACCTCAGTCTTCACTTAGCCAAACTAAATACTCCAAGTTCCCTCATCCTCTGCTCAGAAGTCATGTTCCTCAGCACCCTAACTACTTTTGTTGCCCTCTGCTGGACTGTCTCCAATTTGCCAACATCCTTTCCGTAGTGAGGAGCTCAAAACTGGACACAGTACTCCAGATGTGGCCTCCCCAGTGCTGAATACAGGGGGATAATCGTTCCCTCAGTCTGCTGGTGACACTCTTACTAATGCAGCCCAGGATGCCATTAGCCTTCTTTGCAACAAGAATGCACTGCTGGCTCATATTCAGCTTATTGTCTACTGTAACCCCCAAGTCCTTTTCTGCAGAGCTGCTGCTTAGCCAGTTGGTCCTTAGCCTGTAGCGGTGGATGGGATATCCTTGTCCTAAATGCAGGATTTTGCACTTGTCCTTTTTGAACCCCATGAGATTTCTTTTGATTCAGTCCTCCAATTTGTTGAGGTCTCTCTGACTCCTAGCCCTACCATCCAGTGTATCTACTACTCCATGCAGCTTGGTGTCACCTGCAAATTTGCTGAGGGTGCACCCTACGGCATCTTCCAGGTCACCATAAACGAACACATTGAACAAAACCAGCCCCCAGGACCGACCCCTGGGGCACTTGATGCCAACTGCCAATGAGACATTGATTACTACCCTTGAAGCCTGATGATCCAACCAGTTTTCTATCTACTGGTCTCCCCGCATCCACAGATCCAGTCATCTCATAGAAGGCAATCAGGTTAATCAGTCATGACTTGGCCTTCTCCTCCAAGTGCTTAGAAATGGATTCCTTGAGGATCTTTCCAGGGACTGAGGTGAGACTGACAAGTCTGTAGTTAACCAGATCCTCCTTGTTCCCTTTCTTAAAGATGGACACTATATTCATCCTTTTCCAATCATCCAGGATGTCTCCTAGTCACCATGAGTTTTCAAAGATAAAGTCCAATGGCTCTGTAATCGCATCAGCCAACTCCCTCAGCACCCTCAGGTGCACCACATCCAGCCCCATGGACTTGTACAGGTCCAACTTTTCTAAATATGCCCTAACCTGTTTTTCACCACTGTTAGCTGCTCACTTCCTCCCCAACCTGTGCTGCCCGGTGCAGTAGTCTGGGAGCTGACCTCACCTGGGAAGAGTGAAGTAAAAAAGGCATTGAGCACTTCAGCCTTTTCTGCATCCTCTGTCACTAGGTTGCCTCCCCCATTCAGGAAAGGACCCACACTTTCCCTCATGTTCCTGATGACATACTTGTAGAAAGTCCTGTTCTTACCCATCATGCCCTTGGCTAGCTGCAACTCCAATTGTGCTTTGGCCTTTCTGATTTCATCCCTGTGTGCCACATCCTGCAACCCAAAAAACTCACCCAGGGAGCTGGCAAGGAAAGTTCTCACTTTTATACATGGGGTGCTGAGGATTAGTGTCACAAGCTAATAGACTAGGGAGAAAGGGGTAGACACAGGTGGACAAACATTCACGTCGTGGTACATACACTTAGGATCCAGGTAACAGGTAATAAATGATGACGCCGCGGTGAAATCGATGAAGAGCAGGTAGCACGTGGGCAACACTAATCCCGCAGTATATACACTTGAGAAAATCCTTAAACCCTCCCACAACTCCGCAGGGACTCCCAACCAGCCCCTGGTCCCAAAAACATTTAACTGCCGTCTTCCAGGGCTCCCACGTCTGAGCTTCACTTCTGAGGTTCTCAATCCTGGTTCTGCCACTCCTTCTGAGCCTCTGGCCATGAGTCCCTCTCCCCTATGTCGTCCTCCACTCCATGGCTCCTTTTTCCACTTTCTTCCATCCCCTACAGTCTTCTGGGAATTGTAGTGAACATTACAGTTCATTCCTCCGGTCCCCAGAGGCTTCCAGCAGTTACCTTTTACCTTCTTCTTCCAGTCCCTGGAGGTTTCTGGGAGCTATAGTTCACATTACAACCTTACAGTACATGACATTCAACATTACAGTCCATTACACCTGCATACCTGAGCATTACTCTTATTCTTCTCCCTAGTTGTCTGTCCAAGTTTCCACTTCTTATACATTTCCTTTTTGTGTTTTAGTTCACTGAAGCGTTCCCTGCTAAGCCAAGCTGGTCTTCTCCCATAGTTGCTAGTCTTTCTGTACTGGGGCGGTTCATTCCTGTGCCCTCAGTAAGGTTTCTTTAAAATACAGCCAGATTTCTTGGGCTCCTTTCTGCCTGAGACTGGCTTTGAAGGGGATCCTGGCCTTGGGTTCCCTGAGTAAACTGAAGTCTGATTTTCTGAAATCCAGGGTCCATACTCTGTTGCTGTCCATCCTTCCTTTCCTCAGGATCCTGAACTCAATCGTCTTGTGGTCACTGCTGCCCAAGTTGCTATCCACTTCTACATGCCTCACCAATTGTTCCCTGTTTGTGAGCAGCAGGTCAATGACAGCATGGCTCCTGGTTGGCTGCTTCATCATTTGCACCAGGAAATTGCCCCCAGCACTCTCCATAAACTTCCTGGATTGCCTGTGCACTGCTGTATTGCCTTCCCCACAGATGTTAGGGTGATGGCTTGTGATCTGGCAAATTCCACTCGTTGTCTGAAGCCTCATCCACCTCATCTGCCTCATCCTCCTGGTCCGGTGGTCTATAGCAGACCTGCACCATGACATCACCCTTGTTGCTCTTCCCTCTGACCCTAACCCAGAGACACTCCACAGGCCTATCTCCAGTTTCATACCAGAGCTCTGAGCAATCACATGGCTCTTCTACATAAAGCACAACTCTTCCTCCTCTTCTCCCCTGCCTGTCCTTCCTGAACGGTTTGGACCCATCCATGACAGTGATCCAGTCACGTAGCCTATCCCACCAAGTCTCTGTTATTCCATCAAGTGACATCAAGTGAATCCACAAGACCTCATCTACCCATAAATCCTCATCCGTATCACCCTAAAAGAGAGGCAAGTGTTAACACCTAAAAAAGGGATGCCTTTGCCAAGATAAGATTTTTCTCTGAAGAAGCAAGAAGAGCTAGATACTATATAAAGTCTGTTAGAGAGTTCATTACTGCTGTTGACCGTACATGGAAAGCAACTCCGATACTGTGATGAAGGACAGCCAGATAAAACCATAAGATAGATAAATAGTAGGGATATTGGTTATTTCCATCTGCCAATCTTGATTCCCCACACAGCATGCACTTTCAAGTGAAGGCAGCATTATCCACTATTTCTCTGCCCTAATGGTTGTACAGAGTTAGGTGCAATCACTGTAAGGTGCAATAATTCAGTTTATACTTTTTCCACCCAAAGAAGTGAAAGAAACTATGAAGAAGTTTTGACAGTGAAAGAGAAGTGTTTTAATTCAATTGTGTGTTCTCATTTATCCTAAGCCTACTTTGGTCATTGAGTTCTTTTTTCATTTCATAATAGATTAAATCTTGCCACAGCAGTGTATTTCCAAAATCCCTGGTATATTTGGGTGCTAAATGTTTTAATAGGCCAAAGGAACGGTGTCACAGCTTGAACAGTGAGCTTTTCTAAGCCTATGTGTCCTGAAGTTTTTTCCTATTAAGATTTTCTCATGCTAGTTGACCTATTAATGTAAGGCTAGGAAATACTATGCCCATAGCATATCAATAAAAAACTGACCCAGACTCACCTTGCAAAATTGTAATGGTGAAAAATACTGAAAGAATTTCACCAAGATGTACTGACTTCCTTCGTCTGGCATTTCACATACATTCCCAGCATTGTCAGAATTTACAATAACTTTTTGTTAACATTCTTCTTGTCAAAACAAGACAGTAGTTTACAAATGTTGTTCTCTCTCCTCGGTACACTGGCGCCATGAGAAACCACCATTTTGCTTTCCCCAAACAAACCAACCAATTTCCTTAGCTGGCAGGAAAATTGTACTGGAATACTTCTAAGAAAGACCACTGATTTGGCTGTATGATTGTCTTACAAGGTTTTCAGGACATGGGACCAAGGCTAACAGTTAGACCACGGGGCTAATAATGTACTATCTAGAGTGCATGTGCAACATTTGCCTTCTTGGTGGAGGGACTTGGGACTGCGATTGCTTAATATTGCCACAGTGAAAGGAGAGTTTCCTGTTGTTTGAACATGGATCCCTTGCTTTTTGAGTTGAAGGACCTGATTTGAGCTTCCAAACTTAAAAACCTTGTGTACATCAACCTTTTTTTCTGATATAGCTATAACAGCATGCAATAACAAATAAATGCTCCAAATTTGAATAAAAGAGCTCCTCAACACAGCTGACAAAGACACTCTCATTGACCCAGAGGGACAGACTTCCAGCTTCATCTCCCTCTGTGCAAAAATGAAGTTTATTTCCTACCTATGGGGACTTATTACCATCTTGTACCAGCTACACTTTTCCCAGAGCCTGACAAAGGGACTTTGATCCTGAAAGCTTGCAGAAAAGGACAATTTTCTTGCCATTTTCCAGTCAGTCTAATAAAAGGTATCATTTTGGAACCAAGAGTTCTAGTTTTTTGTATGTCTTTTTGTCTCAGACCAACACGGCTAACAAGTACACCCCCAAATCTGAATGCAGTTTATATCGGGGAAAAAAAACAGTATACTCTATCCAGTATAGCCTGCTCTACTCTGCTGCCCTCCTACCTGGGCAAAATAATCTGGACTGGTCAAAGCAACTTTTTCAATAGTATAGTTGTACCTACACATGGGCTTTTGTTGACACAACTATTCACTTAGGGATCACACTACTTGATACCTCTGACAACTGTAGCTATGTGAGCAGACATCTGGAAAATAGAAATGTCCCAAATGAGATTCCCTCTTCCCTTATGAAGTCTCTTGTGATCATGGAGCATTTCTAGAGGGTAACCATTGCTTTAAGGTGAATTACCGATCATTGGGGTTTTGTCTCTGCTGGGAAAACACACTGGAATAACAACCTGATGATTAACCAGGGTTGGCTAGCAGGTTCTTAAACAGGAAAATACCTGGCCATGCTGCATGCAAAATCACATTGACTGCTGTATTAATTAAAATGGGTTATTTTCATCGTTTCTGGCATTTTTGAGTAGATGAAATCTTACCAGAATTAAACATTTTCAGAGCGACCAACTGGTTTCACCGAAGTTTTCAGAGGCAGTGGGGAGGTAACTCTCACACTTCATAACATAGCACTGGCCTGAGTCATGGGGTAATTAGTTTCAAGCCCCTTCAGTGCCTGATTTGGAATGGGACCGCGTGAAAACCTCTACTCTGGATAACGCAGAAAAAGGACTTGAACACTACCCAGCAGTGCCCCAGCCAGCAAGTCATTCACTCTCCCTTTATCTTGAAATTCATCTTCCAGGCCAGAAATGGACCTAGACACAACTCCATGTCCACAAAAACATTGCAAGTGTTTTAGTTTCGTTCCAGTGCAGTAGAAAAAAAATTGAAACATTGAAAGTGGTTATAAAATCAAATTAGTGAACTCAGTGATGCTTTTCCAAGGCCCTTTTCTGCAGGCAAATTCTGTGAACCTTGTGTTGTAACGTTGGGTAGATCATAACTCTATGATTGGCTTTCTGGTAGGGGAGAGAAATAATATTCACTTTTCTTTCATGGCTGGTAGAGTTAACTTGCTTTAAAGTGTATTTGGAGATCCTCAGTCCCATGTTTTGGGGAGTACTGTATATGCCAGAAAATACAGGTATCTTGAAAGAAAACAGGCCAAGTTTATCCATCTTCAAAAATCTATCCAAAAGTTTATTTTCTTGGTAATTTCAATTGGTGGCCAGCATTGCACAGTTAAGCTTTAATGTAGTAAGTGCGAGGAGATTTTAATTGGTGGTCCGCATTGCACAGCTAAACTTTAATCCTGTAAGTCCCGAACAGCCAACTTATGATTTTGGGGCCATGCCGTGTAGACCAAAATTTTCAGACTGAGGTGCTTAAAATTAGATATTTAAAATCCATATTAAAGCACTTAAATGAAGTGATCAACTTTCAAAGGTACTGGGCGTCCAGAATACCCTGTTCTTCAATGGGAATTGCAACACATCACTTTAGAGGCAAAGCTTTGAAACTGTGGGTTTGATTGTTGTTTCTCAACACTAAGATGATGACAGTCAGTTTTAGGAACTGGCAGAAATGCAGAAAAACAAGAAATGGTCATGGAAAGATGACCCAGCATGCTTACAACAGTTAAACAATAAAGTTACTGGTTGAATTTCCCAACAGGGACATATTGCTTCATGGTAATTTTAAGGGCTACTGCCCCATTCTTTCTAGCTGGCCTGGATGAACTACGTTTCCTGTAACGCTGTCTGTTCTTCCCTCCGATGGACTGACAGGCTGCATCATGAGAATCATGGAGTTGCTTCAGATTCATGGTTTCTGTGGTTTCTGTGACGGCTGAAACAAAATCATAGGCTTATCTAAAATGTATGTTAATGCGATGCCCAAAACCAGCAGCAGACAAGTGGAGTTAGTACTGTATGAAGACACTCACAGGGCCAACCATCTACTACTGCATCAGTGGGCTTGGGCTACCTATCCAAAGAGGTGTTTGTGGTTCTCATATACACCTGAAAACTCCTGGTGCTGCTGCTTTACCACGTGAGTTATATACCCCCGCCAAGCCGAATGTGTCCCTACCAGAGCTGGAGGAGGAGGGAGTGATTTAAGAAGGGCTCCCCATGAACTCAGTTGTTCCAACCCCAGCCACCCAAACTTTAGTGCACCTACAGCCCTAACTATAAAAATAAGAAGCCTGCGCTTTCAACTCCAGACTTCACTGATGAACATTGGAAATGTATGAGCTGGGTTGTATTTTGTGTCTGTTCCATCACTATTAGTCATACGGTACTGATATTTCCACCAACTGGCCAATTAAACTGAGTTTTGGGGGCGGGGAAAAACCAAAATGCTCATTTTTGCTTGCTCTTAACAAAAGGAGGTTGAAATAAATTCACTCAGAATAGCAAGACCCTTCCCGAGCACATTCTCTGATGAAACGGGGTTTCCTGTATTTGTCTCAGATTCAGCTTGTCCCCTCTTTCTCTTCCCATCTTATCTCTTGTTAATTGTGTTAGATGCCAGACATTCTTTTTCTTTAATTTCCAGCTGTCTCTTTGTATAGGAAATTTCCAGATCTCCCTCTTTTTTAAGGAAAACCCCCACTGCTAGAGACAGCCCCTCTCCCCACGGCCAAACTACACTGGGTAATTCGGAACGCTCCAGCGTGCCGTGTGCTTGACAGGAAGCGAGTTCTTCATCCCATATTATAGCAGACAAACAGGCGAGGAGAACAACAAAGGCTGTTACCTTGTATAATGAAAGCTCAATGATTTAAAAAGCAGGGGTGTTGCAGGGTGTAGGCGGTGGAGAGAGCTAACAAATTACACACCCAGGCTAGGGGTGCCGACGAATGATCGTGATCAGACAGACTGAGCGAGAGGGTATTCTTGGGGTACGAACGGATTCCTTTTTGGAGAAGGGTGCCTGTTTTTATTTTTGAAGCCCTGTTATTTTGCTCTTCTGTGCTTGCATCTGTTAAATGCTGGAATGTCTGCAGGGACGTTTTGAAAAGCTGTACAATGTCAATTAAATTTGCCAAGCAGTATATCTTTTTGGAGTACGTGTGACCTTTTCTGTTTGTCATTTCCTGGGCACCACACCAAGTGATCCTCTTAGGATGCTGGCTTTGTGGAGCAGGCCCTGAGCAGCGGGGCTGCAGGAACTGCAGGTTTCTGGGATCGCTGCCAACCTCCGGATAATTGCCATCAGCAGGAAAGAGCTAGAAAAGCTTGGCTGAGTCCATCTTTTATAGATAGATTGACCCCTTTCTGCCACTGCAGAATCACAGGCAGAGAAACACATACCCAAAAAAGAGAGAGGGGGAAGAAAAACATGATTATGGCAGGGAAGCGACATCTGATTTGAACAGGGGAGATTTGGAGGTTACACTCGCTGCTTCAGCATCACCGATCATTTTAGCAGCGCCCATTTTAAGACAGACAAACCCGTGAATAAAGATTTAATGTTCAGGTCTGTTATAATAAAATCGGTGTTTCTATAAAACCGGAGCCAAAGCTATAAGTCGGGGGGGGAGGCTTAAATACCTTTATGTGACACATCTGCTGGAAAATAACTATTATAATGTATAGACAGACAGAGAGAGCAACTGAATGCTAAGCAGAAAGCTGTAAGCTTTGACAGGAGCTGGGGAAGGAGAATATGAGGGGCTTTGAGGCAGGGAAAAATGGGGTCCCGGCAGAAACCAAAGAGACCCCCTGCTTCTAAACCTCTCATCATTTCTGAAAACTGTATTTAATATATTGGTGACCAGAGGTGATGAACTGGGGTGTATTAGGATGCAGGCAGGTAATGGCCTGCGGACCAGAGACTTGATCCACACTCATCTTCTCTCCCGCCAGCATTTTCTTTCAGTGTAATTTTTAAGGTGGGCCAGCTGTTTTTGATCCCTCTGTGCTCCCTTTGTCTTTCTGAGTTTAAAATGTTAGCAGGTACACTGAGAGTTTGGCATGGCAGTGGTCTGGAGCCTTAGGTCTTTGATGGATGTGCAGTATTGTCTTTAGACCTTGCTAACCTTGGCAGTTGCAATAGCCGGTGAACTAGTGGAAGGGAAATCTGCAGGAAATGTCAAGAGGTTTGGACAGTTTTCTTTGCAGCATCTGAAAACCCAGCAAGGCTAAACTTCACCAGGGAATTCCCCGTACCAGGGCTGTGGATCGTAGCCTGAACTGCTCAGAGTGGCCCGTGTTTCCATATTTCAGGTTACCTGGTTCGGACAGCGGACAAAACCTGGCTGAGCCCTGAACTGGACAACCTTCATTTTGAGAGAATGGGGATCAACCTCCGCTTCAAAATCCACCTAGTGTGTACATGTGAAGGGAGGGGACAGGTGAAGCCAAAAAAGGGGCATGCAGAAGTTGTAGTTGAGGCAGAAATGCTCTGATCTCCTCTTAGGCTATACAACTCTGCTCACCACCTGGGGCACCTATACACGTACCCAACGCCTGCTCCGATGAATGCTAATTAGCAGGTGTCAAGCAGACTCAGTTAATCAAGTCTGCTGAATCGTGCTAAGTAGCATGCTCCAGCAGCCTTGTCATCTTGTGCATTCAGCATCCCCACGATTCAAAAGGGTGGTGGGGATGTATAACTCATTTGAGCTTTAGTTAAAGCACCTCTGCCGCCATGTTGAAGCATGGGATGCTGAATACACAAGACGCTGTGGGCACTTTAATTACAATGGCTCCAAAAGCCACTCTAATTAATGTGCCCCTCGCCCTGGAGCATGTGCAAAGATACCCCTGGAGTTGTGTGCACCCACGAGCAGTGGGGCAGAACGCTCCCCCGTTGCTATTCGGTCAGTGCATGCTCTTTAAGTTAGCTGAGAACTAACTAGGGCTAAGCTCACACCTTTAGAAAAAGGTCCCTACCTCTCTAAGTTATACATCAGTCATGCTTCCTTCTGCCCATGGCACCCCACTTGTAGAAACTTGCCCACCTCAATAAACATCTATATTAGGGTAGCAGGTTCCAACCTGAATGCAGCTTTTTTTGTTATAGGTACTATACGAAGACAGATGAAGGCTTGGTCCTTCCTCCAACGAGCTTCACCTATATAAAGCAACCATGAATGCTGTCAAGGTGATAGCCTGTAAGCAATATGCTTCACTCAAGAGAACACTCTCGTTGTGACAAATGCTTGGCCTAGTTTTGTGTGTGACACCGAACGTCAGTGAGTGACACCTCGCAGATGACATTTTATTAGTGGAGCAGGTGCGGGTAGCAAGGTCTATATTTAAAAAGCCTGGCTCTAAAAATGGCTTTTGTTGGGGCTCTATGTTTATGAGGTCTCGCTGATTTCCAGATCAGAGCTGATTATTTTACAAGACTGTCTTTCCCCTGCAAACTCTCACCAGGACGAGAAAGCCAAGTTCCGTTCTGCTCTTCTTTGGATCATTGACAAGATCCTAATCGGGGGGGTCGGGGGTTGCATAATATATATCACCAAGGTCCCCGGAGCTCAGAGGAGAGACTTAATACCTGATCCTAGTTCCAGAGAAACTGCACACATTATATAAGGCCCAGTCCTAGCAGCAGCTCCCATTTGCTATAGGTGGGCAGCACCACGATGAAGCACACCACATTCCGTGTGTGCTGTGCCCCAAAAGTAATGCAATGTAGGTGCCTTCATAAAGTGTTGGGTGCATATCAGTAAGCCCCCCCTGAGAAAGAGATCTGACTGGCATTTGCACCTGGAGCTGTTGAAGGGGTATATCATGTATAGACCACCCCTTTTTTTAATCTATCCCTACCTATAGCATGCAAAGGGGGCTGCATTTCATCTGTCCCAAGTGTAGCGTGCGTGGAGTGAGTGCCGTGTGTCTCTCTGCACCGTTCATTAGAGTGAAGGTACATGTTACGGGCATTTAAAATGTGAGCGTCTGCACATATACAGCTCATTGACTCATGCCAAGCGCCCTCCGAGTGTCTCAAAGTTACGCCACAGCGTAAGGGTTAACTCTGGGCCATGCTACTTAGCTCGTATTAGTAACTTCAGTCTGCTCCATGGATGGAAAACAAGCAATGTGCAGTCTTCCGACATCCCAGGATGCACTGCTCCCACCCCCTCACACGCCCCTCCACCCAGAGCTGGGATGGAGCCTATCTGTCCTTGTCCTGGCTCCTGGGCATGTCCCTAGTGGCCAGCCTTCTAGTGGCAAGTCAGAGCTGTGCAGGCAAAAACCTGTATGAACCCTTATCGTGCGACTGCTCGCAGCACATTTGAACTTTAACGCTGCTTAAAGTTACATATTTAGTATAGACTAAGTGTAGCATGTAACTTAATCTCTGATGTGCTTTTCGTGTCCAAAATGGGTTCTCTCCCTGACTTGGAAACTTCACGGAGATGATCCTGTTCCTCAGGCAATGGAGAAGAGAGGTTAATTGCCCAGTCCCCATTTTGGAAAATGGGGATGTCCCTGAGATAACGCACAATATTTTCACTCATTTTGGGTGCATTTATTCAGGCTGGGCTCTTTGCATTTTACATGGAAAGTACGCAAGCTATCCCTGCCTTTACTGCTTGCCTCCAAGACATTTTGGTGAAAAAGTTCTTGCTCCCAGCTAGTCTAATCAGTATGTAACATTTCAATATAATATAGTGTTAAAATCACCATTGTTTATATAGCAGATATGATATCTGACAGTCTAGACATCACCTGCCACCTTGACAAATGTCAACTATATTGCAGGGAAGTAGGAAAATAAGGAGGAGAATTTAATTTAAAGCCATTTGGAGGAGTCTAGCAATCCTCCCCATAAAATTTGCAGATTGGGCTTTAATAACTTGTCAGAAAAGTGAGTTTCCATGTCATGGCTCTACCACTGAGAATGCCCTACACCTAGACTCTAAAGCTATGGTTGCAGGGAGCTATTTCCTATATATTATTCAACCAGGAGAGATCTTTCTGTGTCCAGCATTGAGTTTTAGAGAGAGCACAGTCATTGTTAAATAAATTGGACAACACTAAAACTAAATCTATGTAGAGGTGCAGGTGTTGTTCCTGAAGTGTTGCAGATTTATTTAATAAATGCCTCTTCAGAGTGGAGTCACTATATCATGCCTGGGGCCACTGTCAACAAAAAACCATCCCCTGGTCCTGTAAGGGAGATACCCCGTGTATTCTTCTCTTCTTTCTCCTGCTACACTAGTGTTTTCATACAGCTTAATCCAGGATACTTGAGCATCTGAAAAATACCCCTGAAGTTGACAAGACTACTCAAATACTTGCAGTTAAACATATGATTACACATTGTGCTGAATCGGCATCCAAAAAAAAAGATGGTGGGAAGTTGTGCCTATAGCTGTTGGCAACTGTTTTGAGGAAGCTAAACCTACTGTTGAACAGGGAGCTGGGCTCTGCAAACCAGCTTCCCAGACCTGCTCCCTCTCTGTAGCATGAAATATTTAAAAATAACCTGAGAACAGTGGTTTTGCCAGAGCCAACAAAAATAAAACTCCTTGCAGCAGTTGGGGATAGCATGTGCCTGACTGCTTCCAGTTGGCTGTGCCAGGGAGAAAGGCTGGAGGAATCCATAGCAATTCAGAGGTGGGCAGGGACGTGGTAGTACAGTGGCTCAGGTTCAAGCCCCGAGAAGCTTGGCAGACACAAGCGTAATTATAATTGTCAATGGTGGACATAGATAACTCTTTGTTTGCAAAACCAGCCAAAAGAGACCCAACCTTCTCAGCTACCTGGCTGCCCTGTGCCCATGTGACAGGCCTGCAATATTTATCCAAAGCCCGAAGACACCGGCAGAGTTCCCCAAATGGTTTTTATTAAGCACTTTTCATCTTTATAAATGGCAATCCACTGGCCATGGATATTTTCATCTTCCTCTGGTGTCAATGCATCTCTTTGTCCCTTCCTAGTTTTACAGGCTCAAACGTGGAATTTATTTTTTTTAACTTTTTTTATTAAATGTTACCTATTTTTATAAATTTAGATCTAAATCAACATAGAGGGGGGGAAAGGCCTAATGTGGGCTCTAGGCCATAGAGAAAAATAGCAGCACACATTTGCATATGCCCAACCCACAGGCAGTAAAAAGTACTGTAGACTCACCGATCAAAATCTTCCTTGACATGCTGTAGTCCCCAAAGGCAACCCAGGCTCAGCCACCTCACTTACTCCCGAGAGAGAAGACCTTTGCGTGGAGCCTTACATGTGTCGACAAATTTTGGGCCTTTCAAAGAAACAGGGAGAAGGTAAAAATGAACTCAAAAATTCACTGAAGCCTTTCACAGAGACCGACTTGGTGGGAGCACCCTCTGCATGCATGTCTCATACACTTTTATACTGCCCCAGAAACCAGAGAACAGCCAGTGAAGTTCCTGAGGAGCTGGATTATGGAGGAAGAGACCCCCATAATACAAACATCCCCTTCTAGCCAATCTTACCAAGATCAGCCCAAGCCTCCCTGCCTTGAGAATGCTTTATGTTAAGAAAATGGCCCATTCCCAGAAACCTATCTTAGTAACGAACTTATTCCCAAACACTTTTCTTATTGGTACCCAGCCCAAAAAGAAAATGCTTCCTCCATTGGTACAGTATTGGAGATGTTTCTCTTCACCTCTCCCTCAGCACTCATGTACTAAATCATTATTTCGTTCATTAAAATAAGATTTTGAGATCCCCAATATCTGACTATGTCTTACTCCCATGCAACTATTATCTTCTCTCACCCTGTTTCCTTTCTAGTGTTTTTATTTTTTTTTAATTCTGTTCAACACATCAAGACTAAAATAAGATGGCAATTTTTTTTACTGGCTCCATACCTAAACTTGTCTTGTAAAAGCCACTGTGTACTTTTAACACAAGGCACCCAATTTGTGCAGGCAAGGCTACCAGTTTTCTGCTCAATCTATGTATATTTGTGTATGTTGATGATATCTGTTTTTGCTAAACAGGCCTTGCATGTGGCAGAGGAAGAGCTCTTTTGAAACTCAAGAAACTTGGGGCTTATTCTTGAAAACGCAACAGCTACTTTATGCAGGGGAATAGTTCTGAATACAGTGGGGTTACACCCATGAGTACAATAATTCAAGTGCATTACAGCCAGGACATCCGGGCTCCATCCCAACATTGGGGGGAAAGAGTTCTGGGAGAAGTGCATCCTGGGATACTGGAGGGCTGCGAATTATTCCTTTTGTTCCTGTGGAGCAGACGCAAGTTATCCTAATACAAATTGGGTAGCATGGCCCAGAATTAAACTTTGCCTGAAGCAGTGTAACTTTGAGACCCTGAGCGAGCACTTAGCACAAAATAAGGAGCTTTAACATGTGGATGCTCACATTTTCCGTGCCCTTAGTATAGTCGAAGTGTAACACATACATTCACCCTATCTCTCCTTTCAACATGTGTGAACTATGAACCCTTTTGTTTTCACATTGAGTTTCAAGCAAAATAAATAAAAAAAACCTAGACATTATACCAAACCATCTACCCAAACATCCTACTTCTCAGAAGTGTCTCAAATATAAATCTGAATAGTGCCGCTTCACATCAGCTTTAGGTAAAACATTGCAAAAGATGCATGTTTCCCATGGCTTCAACCAGAAACAACAGTGGTCTTGGGCTCACTTGACACTGGTGGCAAGAGCCCTTTGGAAGCTGGAGAGACTGTTGAATTATTTAGACTGAGCATCAAGTTCAAAATGAAGTGAGCGCAGCGTGTCTGTAAACGTCACACCAGTAAAATTTACAACTGGCTCCTGGTTGAGGAAAAACTGGGCACACGGTTGTAATCACAGAGTAAAACAAACACAAATATTTTTTTCACTTATTTTCTCTTGCCCCTTCCCCCCAAGTTCTAAACTCATTGTGAACTTTTTTACACCTAGCCTGAAGCTCTGACGATGTGACCTTTTTTGTTCTCCATGGCCGAAGCCATAAAGAAACTTCCCACCCCCACTTTAAAAAAAACAACCCCAGAAGCTCAGCTTCTTCTTATGGTTAGGATCATAGAAGAGTGATCCAACGAAAAGGTGGGAAACAAATTGTTTTTACCAAAAATGCAAAAGCAAAATGATTCTCCTAAACATGATGGGTTTTTTTACTTTGTATTTCTTGGCAGTCTAACCTGCTGAAAACACCCAACTGAATTCACTGGATTTCAGGTACCCAAGGATAAACCTGCCAGTAAATCCTGTCTGACAGACCCTAACTGTGAGTCAAAACACTTTAAGCATGATTGCTATACCTGCGAGTAACCAAAGAGGCCTTTTGGAAAAATTAATTTCCTTGAATACATCTGAATCCAATCATCGAAATCTTGAAGCCCCCGCCTATGTATTATCCACTGTTCTAGCACCCTAAAAAGGCACATTGTTTTCCCAAAGAGTTTATCCTGTTCCATGTATCATTTAAATGGTAACGAGTTAAATGAATTCCACCTCGCTTATGAGATTCAGAACAATCTTGGTTTTTATTTATTCATTTAAAGACATGGGAGCAATTTGTCATTGCTGAACATGTTCACAGGTTTATGAAAAATAAAACTGTACTAATCTATGCAGTTTATTAGCTTTTCTGTCTGATGCCACTGTGAGTATCCAGAGACGTAAGTTTGCCCTGCAGTTCTGTTCTGACTGGAGCAGCATCTCCTGAAATGTAAATGTTATCTTAAGGTCATATGCTGATGAAAACCACTGTTTTGCCAAACACTAATTTCTTGGTCATTTGACAAAGCAGCTGCTGTGCAGCTATATGGCACAAAGAAAGCTATTAAAGATGGATGAGCTACACGTTTGGTTTGGCATATATTATACCACGTCCAAAGATAAAAACTGAGAGCCACTATTATTTTTCCTGCTTTAACTGTATAAATAAATGACCTCTCAAGTATATATGTATATACCCCCACACAGATGGGATTCTTTCCTACTAAGTAAAACTGCTTATCTCCAACCTATATTCCTTTGAGTGTATGTGTTTTAAAACATCAAAGGAAATATTTTTCACTGCCATATATAATTAGCCTGTAGAAATCATGGCCATAGACTAGGACTGAGGAAAATATTTGATACAGAGGAGAGCACATAGATTAGGCAGTTATATGTGCCGCGTGACAATAGCATCTGCAGCTAGTGTACATTAGCTGAAATAAAAATTAAATTATAATCTTTACCAAATCAACAGCTGGCATCAGCTGATACATTTTCACATAATTGCTTAGCCGTTCTATGCAGATTTTTTTTTTTGCCATCTGTAGACTATATAACATTGGCCAATGTCAGAAGCATGATACTAGAAAGTGTCTTCTGTTATGGTAATCCAAGGGTGGGGCGCGACATTCATTGGTATATGCATGGGGAGTATAAGGAATTGCCTGTTTTGGAAGCATATTCTTGTGGCCAGCTAGCTGGGTGGTGCTGTTGAACCTAGTCTTGCAAGTTCATTTTTTTAGTGCATGAGGATGTTTTGTATCTTGGGAAGACTTGCTGGGCTGATGTGAGTTTTGGAGTGTGCAGTGTTTTGTGTATAAACAGCATTATGAACAATCTTACTATAGGAGCAACAGGAGAGCACGGTTTCTGCCTTAAGCTCTCACTGGTGCCACTTAGGAAGCAAAGTAGTTCTCTGAGAACTGGATGTTGGTGCTCGACTGAAAGTCCTAGGCAAAGGAATTGCAAACTGTTTGATTATCCCATTGCAAGATGGTACTGATGTATGCATACAGCAAGGCATGCTTCAAGTATGCCGAGACTTCAAGTCACTGATTTTCTCAGACTGCAAAGCCTTGAATATCTGCTGCTACTCCATCAAGGGAGAACAATGTTGCTAGAAAGAGGAAGTTGTGTCAGAAGAGGGGAAACTGTCTTCTCAAAAGCTGAAAGCTGTTCTTAGTCACAGCATGTTTGGGTGGGTTTTGGCAGCTTGTAAGTAGCACTATCAGCTGTCTATAAATTTATGGGCTATCTGTAAAAATAGTAATAATAATAAAAAATAAAACCAGCTAAAAAAGGCTGTCCATAACACTGACAAAAAACTTGAGCTGTCTGTAAAAATTCTAAGCAGCCAGAGCTGATTGAAGCTTTGAAGCAGTTGAACAGTGTTGAAGCACAGACAAAGTCCACAAGCGCCGCTTGGTGTCAGTGCAGGAGGACAGCACCCTGAAGGAACCTCTTCCCAGGGCTTTGCAATGCTGCCCCCTTCCCTCACCCATCCATGGGCTTTGGCTGCTGCTGAGTCCTATTGGCTACCTATAATACTGCTGGACTGCAGGTGTGCTGCTTGGGGGATCCATGCCAGGATAGAAAGAGCAGGGCTGGCAGGGCAAGGCTTGTGTGGGAGGGGAGGGAATCTGCCCAAAGCAAGGGGTCAGACTCGATGACTGAATAGGTCCCTTCTGACCCTAGAAATCTATGGAATATATGAAGCATGGCTCAGGGTGCAGTCGGGGCCATCAGAGAATGGGTGTAAGCAGGGAATCCCAGGGAACGGGGGGTGGGTTGGGAGATGGGATAGCATGGTGTAAAGCTATTGCTGCAATTAAACAATTTTGTCAACCCAGGGGTTTTTTTACCTCAAATTTTTTACTGACAACCAAACTTTTACATTTTTTTCCTATTTTTTTCTTCTAAATCTCCAAATTTCAACCAATTTTTCTAGTGGGGCCTAGCAGCAGGACAGACACTAGGAGAAGAGTTACATTTACATTATCTATCTATCAGTAAAAACAAGTATGAGTAAAAAAGTTGGGTTCTCAGTAAAAGATTTGCATATTATCAATAATGGTGAGGCTGTAGCTGTACTGCACCCATTTCTGGGCTCCACAATTTTAAAAGGATGTGGATAAGCTTGAGACAGACCAAAGGAGAGCCACGTGCATGATCAGAGGGCAAGAAAACAGGCCTTATGATGATAGGATGAGAGCTATGGGACTCTTCAGCCTGGAAAAGCACAGGCTCAGGGGGGACCAGGTAGCTGCCTATAAGTATATAAGGGGTTTACATCAGGATCTGGGGGAATGCCTGTTCACCAGAGCACCCCAAAGGATGACAAGGTGAAACAGTCCTGCCCTGGGGCAGGGGGCTGGACTCCATGATCTTCCAAGGTCCCTTCTAGCCCTAATGTCTATGAAATCTATGAAAATCTTTCCGCATCTCTCCAGATCAATTCAGGGGGTTCCGATTCAATTTGGAGAGATTAAAGCATCCTCTGATTCAATTCAGATTCAGATTCAGAGATTCAGCCACTGAATCAGGCCGAATCAGATCAGAGACCAAAGCTTCGCACAGACCTAGTGTTCTCATCTTCATGGGGACCACTACTATAATGAAAATAATAATACATTGCAGGTTGTATTTGTATATGAATTGAGTATAATTAACATGCTGAAGTTCATCAGACTTGCAGTTTACCTCTTTGAATTAGTTAAGATACCTGCACCATGACACATAGTTCTTGTAAACCTTGTTAGATGGTTCTAAAATAAGTAAATAAATAAATGGACCAGAATTCATTACTTAAATCAAATAAGAGTCCAAGAGAAAATTCAACAATAAAAACACCCCTATCATAAAACATCGGTATTTGCAGTAAACCATGAGCTGATAAGAGGCATGCTAAAATATTCTTTTCAGCTCATTAAATATAATTTGCTAGTGACATAATTACAAAGCACAGGCTGAGCTAAGAGAGGAATTAGCAAGGCAGTTCCCTAACCCCACTGCAAAGTGGCAATGGAAACCTATTCAACCACAATGTGCTGCCTTCTTAGATTTAATTCCTCTTCGAAAGAAACCACACCTTTCCCAGAGTTCAGACATGCAAAAGAGATTTTTAAAAAGGGGCTAGCCAATGCAATAACCCTATATGTCATGCAAAAATACTTTATACAGCACTTGATTGCCAAGCATATTCATGAAAGCCAGCTGTGCCCAAAACAAATAATGTGGGACTCCTATCATTTTTCTTTGTATCATTAATTGCCCTATAACTGCAGTATCTGGTATCAGTATTGTCCAATCATATCCATAATTTTATTTATAGAGTGACCATATGTCCTGGTTTGCCTGGGACATCCCTAGATTTTGAAGACTGGTCCTGGTCAGTCAGTCCAAATTAAAATGCGCATCCCAAAATTGCAGGGGCATGGGGCACAGTCCAGCAAGGAAATGTAGTATCATGGTATATCAGGCAGCTCTACCTCCCTGCCAGGCTGCGCTCATGCCATTGCCCGCCGACTTCTGCCATTGCCTGCAGCAGTACCACTGATAGGGGATGGGGCACCTGTTGTCCCTGATGTCCTGTATTTCTTTATGAGCGCCCTACTTTCAAAAACTGGTTTTCTCTGGACTCATAGGCTGCATCCAAATGAGTGTAGATGTTTGGTTCCCCAGAGATAACTAGCGGTGGCACACCTTGTGGCACTGCTATTTGTCCCCAGAGAATGCCTGTGTCACGCATGCTCTGGCAGGTGGCAGGTTACCCCAGGCAGGATAGAAAAAGCTAGGGCCAGCACTGGGATGGTCCCAGCAGCCTTACCTGGGATCCTGGGAGCCGCCCGGGGCTGCAGCAGTGGTGATCCTGCTGCTCAGAGCCTGGCTGGCAGCCATAGCATGGCTCCTGCTGGCCAGTCTCTGGTTTTGTGTGGCACACACTGCCCCTGCATGCACCAACCCCACCCCCGCAACCCCGTGCTGCTCCCTTGCAGTGCAGAGAACAGCTGAATGTGCAGTATGTGGCCATAAGGTTTAAAGCCATCAGAAATTATGAAATCCCATAACTTTAGATCATCTCTATCACAGACCATTATATTTAACCCAGTTACTCTTATACTGAGCCCAATAGTTTGTGTTTGGCCAAAGGACACCTTCCAGACAGGCCTCCAGTCTTGATTTAAAGATATCAAGAGGTATCTTGATATCTCGCTTTCTTTGGTAGCTTGTTCCAGTGGTTTATCACCCTTACCAAGTTTTCTTTCTCATTCAAATTGTCTGGTTTTAGCTTTCAGTCATTGCCTCTTATTATGACTTTCTTTGCTGGAGAAAGAAACCTACAAAGACATTCCTGCTGGGGAAGTTACCTCTCCTTTTTGATAAACTAACAGGCTGAGTATTACAAGGAACTACCAGTTACTCACTTTAAGGCATTTTGTTCAGCCTTCAAATCATTTTTGCTTCTGAGCCTAACCCATTTTTCAGTATCCCCCACAAAATGTGAACTTCAGAACTGGATGTTGTACTCCAATACCAGCCTCACTGACGTTGTGTATAGAGGTAAAGTCATTTCTCTATTGCTGCTCACTACTTATCTGAGGATCATCTTACCACTTTTTGTCACATGGTTCTGGGAATTCATGGTGGGCAGCTTAATGACTCCTTTCCAAAACTTTCCTTAGATTTATTACCCTATACAGTAAGTACATCCTATATTCCTTCTTACTAGATGTAGCATGTGGCTGTATTCATACATCATAGAGTCATAGATTGTTGGGGCATGAAAGGGACCTTAGCAGATCATCAGGTCCAGCCCCACTCCCACCCCCGCTGTAGGCAAGAAGACAACTGGGGTCAAGTGACCCCAGCAAGATGATTGTCCAGTCTCCTCTTGAAAATCTCCAGGGTAGGTGACTGCACTACCTCTGGAGGGAGTTAATTCCACAGTCTGGACACCCTGACCGTGAAGGAGTTTTTCCTGGTATTAAGCCTGAAGTGACCTTCTAGGCATTAATATCCATTGGTCCTGGTCTTCCCCAGAGGTGCCCTAGTGAACAGTTGTTCACTGAGCTCCTGATACACTCCTGATACAGCAGTAAGCCGCTATCAAGTCCCCTCTCAACCTTCTCTTCTTTCAGCTAAAGAGGCCCAGGTCCCCCAGCCTTTCCTTGTATGGCTCATCTTGCAAGTCCCCTGATCATATGGTGGCTCTGCTCTGGACCCTCTCAAGTTTTTCCATTTCCTTGTTGACGTGCGGCGCCCAGAACTGGATGCAGTACTCCAGCTCCAGTCTCACCAGTGTTGGATACAGCAGGAGTACCACTCCCTTAGTTTTACATGAGATGCATTGGTTGATGCAGGCCAGTGTGTTGTTTACCCTGCTGCCACCACATCTCACTGATGACTCATGTTCATGCAATGGTCAGTCATTACCCCTCGGTCCCTTTCAGTCATGATGCAAGACAGGCTGTTGCCTCCAAGCCTGTATGTATGTTGAGGGTTATTTGCTCCCAGATGGAGCACCTTACACTTGGAAGTGTTAAACTTCATCTGGTTCTGGTCTGCCCAACTCTCTAGTCTGTCCAGGTCTGCCTTTATCTGAAACCTATCTTCTGGTGTGGCCATACTGCCCCATAACTTGATGTTGACTGTGAACTTGGCCAGTGAGCTTTTTACTGCCCCACCCAAATCATGAAATGATGTTGAAAAGACCCCTGAGGGACACCATTGGCCACTTTACACCAGGACAACACAGATCCATTCATGAGAACTATCTGGGTCCTGCCCTGTAGCCACTTTCCCACCCACTGAACCATCAAGCAGCTCAGCCGACCATCTCCCAAGGCTGAGCCAACAATCTTCAGACTGGGCACAATCTCAGCCCACAATTGAAACATGCTTTATTTGATGAAGGCAGACAAGGCTCTTTGAGTAGATGTGATATCTTTTATTAGACCAACCAAAACATTCTTACCAAAAGATCTAGATTGCACTGTTCATTATCATTCATAGCCATTCTAGTCTACGTATGACTGGCAAGTCATGGTTTTAGGTTTAATTTCAGCTCATTGGTGAAAAAGTTGAATCATTTCATACATACGACTGATCCCTTTTGAACTCCATTAAACCCACTTTTGTGATAACAATTCCCTTACGGACAACTAATTGTTGACACCTGTAATTTAGGTAGTGTGTAGCTGATAATACAGAGAGAGTTCTTAATTAGAATGTTCTTCATTAGCAGCTCTATTACATCTATGCAATTGTATTTATTGACCAAACTCTGAATCACAGAATCATATAGTCATAGAAAATTAGAGTTAGAAGGGGACCTCAGGAGGTCACATCTAGTCTAACCCCTGCTCCAGGAAGGACCATCCCCAAGTAGCTCATCCCAGCCAAAGCTCTGTTTAGCCAGATCTTGAAAACCTCCAAGAATGGATATTGCACCACCTCTCTGGGTAACTTGTTCCAGTGCTTTACTACCTTCCTAGCATGAGTGACTGTTGCCTCCTGACACGCGGGAGGCACCTGTGGCTGATGGCCACCGCTGACAGAAGTGCCAGCAGCAAACACAGAAGTGCCACTGGTGCTTCTCTCAGCATGCCCACAATCTCAGGGGGGTGCATCACCATTGCCTCCCACTCTCTGGCCAGCAACACCCAAACTCAAGGGGGGCATGTGCTCCCCGTACCTCCCCTATGCATCGCCTATGGCTCCTAGTAAGAAAATTCTTCCTAATATCTAACCTAAACTTCCCTTGCAGCAACTTGAGACAGTTGCTCCTTGTTCTGTCATCTGCCACCAGGGAGAGCAGTCCAGCTCCGTCCTCTTTGGAACCCCCTTCAGATAGTTGAAGTCTGCTATTAAATCCTGCCTCAGTCTCCTCTTCTCTAGACTAAATAAGCCCAGTTCCCTCAGTCTTTCCTCACAAGTCATGTCCCCCATCCCCCAGACCATTTTTGTTGTCCTCCACTGGACCCTCTCCAACTTGTCCACATCCTTTCTGTAGTGGGGGCCCAAAACTGAACACAGGACTTCAGATGTGGCCTTACCAAATCACTTCCCTTGACTTGCTGGCAACACTCCTACCAATGCAGCCCAAGGTGCCATTAGCCTCCTTGGCAACAAGGTCACACTGTTGGCTCATATCCAGCTTATTGTCCTCTGTCACCCCCCAGGTCTTTTTCTGCAGAGCTGCTGCCCAGCCAGTCAGCCCCCAGCTTGTACCAGTGCATGGGGTTGTTCTGTTGCACTTCTCCTTGTTGAACCTCATGAGATTCCTTTTAGTCCAGTCCTCCAATTTGTCTAGGTCACTCTGAATCCCAGCCCTACCCTCCAGTGTATCTACTACTCCCCCTGGCTTGGTGTCATCTGCGGACTTGCTGAGGGTGCACTCTATGCCGTCGTTGACGAAGACGCTGAACAAAACCAGTCACAGGACCAACCCCTGGGGCATCCACTTGATATCGGCTGCCAACTAAACATTGATTATGACCCTCTGAGTCCAATGCTCCAGACAGTTTTCTACTCACCTTACAGTTCACTCATCCAGCTTGGCTTAGCTTCTTTGATGAGGTGACTGGCTCTACAAATGCAAGAAGACCAGTGGATGTGATCCAATTTGATTTTAGCAAGGCTTTTGATATGGTCTCCTACAGCATTCTCTCTCATACGCTGAGGAAGTACACTGAGGTATATCAAGGTATATCACATTCACTTGTCTCCCTGAATCCATACAGCCAGGAACCTCATCATAGGAGATCATCAGGTTGGTCAGGCATGACTTGCCCCTGGTGAATCCGTGCTGACTATTCCTGATCACCTTTTTCTCCTCCAAGTGCTTAGAAATGGATTCCTTGAGGACCTGCTCCATGACTTTCCAGGGACTGAGGTGACGCTGACTGATCTGTAGTTCCCCAAATCCTCCTTGTTCCTTTCTTAAATAGGGGAACTATGTTTGCCCTTTTCCAATCACGCAGGACCTCTCCTGATTGCCATGAGTTTTCAAAGATGATAGCCGATGGCTCTGCAATCTCATCAGTTAAATATTCCCTAAACTGCTCTTTCACCACTGTTGGCTGGTCACCTCCTCCCCAAACTGTGCTACCTGATGCAGTGGTCTGGGAGCTGACCTTGAAGGCCAAGAAGGCATTGAGCGCTTCAGCTTTTTCTGCATCCTCTGTCACAAGATTGTCTCCTCTGTTCAGTAAGGGACCCACACTTTCTCTGATCTTCCTCTTGCTACCAACGTACTTATACAAACCCTTCTTGTTACCCTCCATGTTCCTTGCTAGATGCAACTCCTGTTGCACTTTGTCCTTCCTGACTTCATCCCTGCATGCCTGAACAATGCTCTGATATTCTTCCCTAGTTATTTGTACAAGTTTTCACTTCTTATAAGCTTCCTTTTTATAATTTATGTTACTGAAGAGTTCCCTGCTAAGCCAAGCTGGTCATCTGCCATACTTGCTAGTCTTCCTGCGCATTGGGATGATTTGTTCCTGCACTCTCAGTAAGGCTTCTTTAAAGTACAACCAACTCTCTTGGACTTCTCTCCCTCAGACTGGCTTCCCAGGGGAACCTGCCCATGAGTTCTCTGAGCAAGCCCAAGTCTGCTTTTCTGAAGTCCATGATCCTTACTCTGCTGCTACCCCGGCACCCAGAGCCCTGTAGTCACTTTTAATCTGCTCAGGGTCTCACCTGGCAGTATCATTGGTGCCCACATGAATGAGCAACATGGCATGGGGTAGTAGTCAGAGGACTGGATGAGTCTCAGTAATCCATATGTGACATCTTGGATCCAGGACTGTTTCAATGAATGGCCTCGGACTTGTTTGACAAGGCATATTTTCTGTAAAGCCATGCAGATCAATAATAATGATATTATAAGATTTAATTCCTTGTTCTCATACTAGTTTTTCCCCTTATCAATCCTAGATTGATATTGGCCTATAGTTACCCAAGTACTCCTGAAATTCTGGAACATTCTCAGTATTCCAGTATTTAATAAAAATTATATTCAACAGGCTAAAGATTTCCTCAGCCACCTCTTTTACGGTTCTTGGGCTTGTGTTATCTGAGCTGTTTATACTTCACTTTGTCATAATTTCTCATTCACACTTTAGCCTTTGCTCTCACAGGAGGGTGAACTGTACAGTTTGTGCTATGAAACACCACCAAAATTAGGAACAGTTTGATTTCCTTTAACAAGGAGGTCCACAGCATTGTCAGTCCCATAGTACTCCTGTCATGGAAGACTCCAAATGGAACAAGGTCCAAAATTTTCAACCTGGGATGGCCAGAATTAGGCAACTAAATAAAAATGGTCCTGTATTCAGAGATGCTGAGGGTATTCATTTCTTTTGTTGACTTTAGTGGGTGTAGCAGTTGCTCAGTAATTCTGAAAATCGGGGCAGTACCTAATTTCAGATACCTGAGTTGAAAAAGATAAGTACGACCTCTAAATTAGCCAGTCCCTATTCTGCTAACAACCACAATGGTTACAGCCAGGAGATGATAATAAAATATGAAGCAAGGGCTGTCTGTGAAATACTGAAGTGAGGTGATCTTAAATATTTTTCTGCCATAAAATGAAATCTGCTCTATCAGTAAGACCGCTTCACTTTTATACTGTGTTCACCCCAGTATGAGCAAAATGGGCTAAGGGATTTCAATCCATTGTGACAACCCTTAATTTAGGACTCTACTTACCCATCAGGGAACCTGCCTAGTGTTAGCAGTGAAAACTGAAGGTGGACCTTTGCACAGACCTCTTCTTCTTGTACTAAAAGAATAACTCTGTTTACTGATAGCAGTAGTAGGCTTTTATCCTATCTAAGGATGGACCGCAGAAAGACAGGTAATATATTGATTCACAATGTAATGCCGTGATTCTCAACCAGGGTGTCATTCTTTTAAGGGTGATGTGCTATATGAACATGTGATTCATGAGATAAACCCAGAGTGCTCAAATAGGAATCCATAATAGCAAAACTTTTCTGCCCTATTGTGGCCTTTCTGAGTTCTTGCAACAAAAACACTGCTCTATTATTTTTCTGCAGCCAATACAAGTGAAAGCTAAGAGCTGGCCTTTTCTGACGGAGACTATTGTGGGGGTGGCCTTGAGTCTAATGAAGGTATCCTTGAGTCTAAAAAGTTTGAGAACGACTGGTGTAAAGAAACTCTTGATGTATAGCTAAGGGCCAGTTATAAGCTCCAATTTGTACATAAGCAATAGGAATAAAAATAGAATTTGAATATGTAAGGTGAATAAGCCAGCTATTTAAATTCCCTTTCTTCCTAGTGTACAGGTTCTGACAATATGCAACGTAGATGTGGTTTTCTTTATTTTCTTTCTCAGTGCTCTTCTTACATAAATAGATTGGTTTCAGCTATGAGCCTTCCTTTAGGACTGTCATGTGATATTGAGCTCCTCCAAACTGCTTTCTTCCAAGTTAAAAGATTAAACCAAAATGATAGATGAATATCCATGCCTTTTATGCATTCTCTAAATAGGGTATTATTTGGCCCCCTACCTAATCTGTTTTGATACCATTTGGGTTTACACAGTGGGTCACGCTGCTTAAAGTTTACTGAGCTGAAAAAGTCTGGAAGGAAATTATAATGGCAAGGCTTCGTTAAAAGAAAAGCATAAATAGGTACAAGTCAGATGGCTGGACTCACGGTGTGTGTCACACATTTTGGCTAATCCAGACTTTGAGAGCCTTTGAGCTGAGATAACCAGGCTCATCAGAGTAGAGCTTTTTGGCTCAGAAACACTCACAATGTTTGAGTATTGGCATAAGGTGATGACAGCTGCAAAAAGACATAAGGGGGAAAAGCTGTAGCATTATGTCTTTGTTATGTATGAAGACAGCACAGGAGATCACGTGAAGAGCCAAGCGCAGTCTGTGTCTGATTTGCTGGGTGTGTCTTTAAAGCAGGAAAGAGCTCTATGGTTATCCAAGCAGTTGGATCCTTTATATTTCGACTCAGCCTTGGCCTCCATGTACAGACCTTTTCACAGGCTTCTCCAAGCTCAAGAGATGGGCAGTCAGGCCAGGCAAGATGACCTTTAAAAAGGGATGAACCACTTCTACCATGCAAGCTCTGTGCCATTATGTATCTGCTGTGTCCCCAGCATACAAAAGATCTGCACAATGCCACTCCCAAAGGCTTGGAATGAGGACCTGTTGTTGAACACAGCCAATCCAGATTCATCAGTGTTTGGAAGACATTTTGAGTGCTAACTGCACTACACAGTAGGAGGGGGAGTGATTTTGCTGGATATCTTTAGCCACTGGGTACAACAAAAGTCAGGGGAGAGTTTATCAGCAATCAGAGGCACACCTCCCTTGCAAGTGTGTCTTCTTTCATTGTTATATACCTCTTTGCAAACTTGACCTTCTGCAACAGCACTTGTTCCTCCGCTTCCTTCTGGAGGCATGTTGTGAGTCGGTTCAAGCTCAGAAAGCGTTTTGAGACCCAACAAGGAATGGTACATAGAAGAAAGCAGGGTAGATATGCACCTTATAGACTTACTACACCCTGACTCCGACCTTTCAAGGATCCAGCCCTCATTTTCATCTCTCTTTAACCAAACACACATTTATATACTACTCATTCATCATTGTGACATAACTTCCATATCCAGAGCCATTTGAGTTAAAAGGCCTTCTTTCCTGTTTGAATATTTCAGTTTTCACAGAACTTTGCTTTCATCGCTAGGTATATCTTAGCCTTCCAGTCATCCAAGAGTGTCATCGGCATGTCAGACATGGACTATCCAATCTAAGCCAATAACAAGGTGCTCATCAGGCCTTTAGCTGGTCTTATATTCTGTAACGTTCTGGATTCGCATCCTCAGGGGAATCTACTGCCATTTGTAGTAACAAAATATTTGTTCCTCCCCATTAATTATTGTCTTGGGAGGGGATAATTAAAATAGGTTTTGAGACTATGAGGGACCTTTGTCCACTTATTCTACTTTTGGAGCTGAATGAGAACTTTTATGTAGATTTTTTGATAACTCCTTTAAGGTTCCTGTACCCTTGTGGTGCTCTTGTTGCCATTCAACAAGATCTAAGTCTCCTTTTTCTTTCATTAAACTGAATAGGGCATAATTATCAGTCATGATGCTGAAGTGATACCACTAAGGTTTTCTCAAGTCTCCAAAGAAGATCTACCTGGGGTAATGTAATGGGATTACACAGGGGCTTCTGTAAATCTGGTTTCAGTTCCTGGCGTTGGGATAAATCCCCCATGTGATGCTGGCCAAGTCATTTTATGTCCATACCTTACTTTTCTTCTGTGTAAAAAAGAAGATCTTCCCTTCTGCCTTCCCTGATTTATCAAGTGCATGTTCTTCAGGACAGACACATGGACTATGTGCCTGTATTGTGTGTAAAATGGAGGGATCTTCATTTCATGTGGGATCTGTAGAGACACCTATAGCTTAATTTCATTAGCAGTCTGTAGGAGCTGCTGAACTGCCTTATATCACTTAACCTGCCACTGCTTGACCAGTGTATGATCATTTTATGCTCATTGGAGCACACTTTTTCATATGAGTGGTCTTCCTGAACTTGCTGGGACTGCTTGAATGAGTAAGAGGTCCATAGCCTCCTTATTATAAGTCTGATTCCAGTGCTACTTACACTATTTTTATACTGGCAGCATCTCTAACATTATAGCCTATAGCCCCTTGCATGCCCGGTTGGTGGTTTGACAAGTAAAGTTACTCATGCAAGTACCATTTTGGCACCAAAGTTTGACTATTGGACATATCTCAATTTAACAGATATACTTCAAATTTGGATTAGGAATAAATATAAGTAAAAGCAATCTAAAATAAATACACCTCCTATTTTTCAAAACCAGATGCTTTAACTAAGTCCTTTATTATTCAAAAGCTATAGGTGTGAGTATCATATATGCATCATGTTATAATATATCATATACATAATATTATATGTATATTACTAATTACTGTTAGGTTCAAAGCTGCTGGAAATCATAGTTCAGTTCCTAAGTCACAATGTCTTTATTATGCTCTTATAAATCATGTATGGAAAAGCCCTGACAGTTGATGATGTGAACTATCTGGAAGCAGAGCCCCAAGCCATGTAAAAGATGTATGTCACAAAGAGGCAACGAGGTGTCATATCTATTTCCTTTCTTGTGGATTTTCTTCTCTTGTCATTATCAGGACAGATCCTCTACCCCCCTTCCTATTCCCTTTCTTCCCCCCTGCTTCCTACCCTTTCCCCTTTATTTTCTATTTAAATGTATTTAGCATGGCGGTGACTTGAAATTGTATTTCAGAAAGAGACAACTGGAATATAGCTACTCGTACTTGCATAGACCCATATGAATGAAGCCCTTGCAATTGGACCAGCGCTGTTATGGCCAGTTCAGATGTCAGTTAACATGGTGAAAATCAGAACTCAATGGATGTGAATGGTATCTAGCTAGTATAAGATAAATGTAATTTTTTCCAGTGTTTTGCAAATGAAAAGTATCGGTTTAGGGAACACTGAATTGAGGAGTTTGTTTGATTTTTATCCCAGCTTGAACGCTTTCAGGCACTAAGACCAAAACTGCTCCACTGAGGTCTGACTTTGTGTACAAGTAAGAGATGAGAAACAGAGATTAAAACACCCGTTCAAGGACATGCAAGAGGCCTGTGGTAGAGAGAGGAATGAATTCCCATTCTAATATTTCTACCATACAGCTCCTCTTCTTCTCTGTTGATCTGCTTCTGCTACATGTATGCTCATGCTTTTTTCCACGCTGTCCTGATAAATGAGACATCCTTCTTCAGCTGATTTTCATGGATATCACTCTCTCCCAATTCACATCTTTCTTTCAGATGGTCTTCAGTATGATGTCTACAATATTGTATTTGGCCAACTAAAACTAATTTACCCTAACTGTGATACACAGGAACGCACACACACAAAGGACAAATCTCCTCCTCATTCCAGCAACCTTGCTGAGTAACCATATTGTCTTCTTTAGGATGCCTTCCCTCAGTCCTTCCCTTCTGTTTCCTTTTGTGCACCTGTTACAGTGTGTAATCAGTCGCAAGCTCCATGAAGCATCTTCTTTGAGCTTTGGGAAGTGCATAGCACAGCTTTGGCTGCACCTGGAAAGAATTAATAACAGACTATCTCTGCAGTGAATGCACCTGATGAGAAAACATGGGTAGGTAAAGGTAGAGTATGTATGATTGTATATGGTATACGATTCAAATGAGATTCATGGCACTGCTTCTACACTTTTGCTTATACAAATTGCTGGAATTCAGAACAACGTGGGGATTGCTGTACATACTAGTTTCTTCCATTCTGGAGGACACACGGGAATATTTTTTCATCAATAATTTCATTCTATCTCCTTTGGTGCAGGAGGAGACTGGTACCCCCTACACCAGCAAAGTAGCAAGTTCCCACAGCTGGGAGCCTCATCAGCTGGGAGGCCCATCAGCCCAGGTGGACACCCCACAGCTGGTAGCCCCAGCTTGGCCACACCTTCAGTTAATGGCACGTTAGGAACCAGCCATAAAATTGTTATACATTTTTGTGTAATAACTTTGTGGCATGTTCCCTGTGTTATCACACCATTGATTGCATTAATGTGTGGCCAGGTAACAATTTAATACATGCATTCAAGGGTCTGATACATGATCGAGGAGAAATCTCAGAACATTTCCCACTGACTGCAGCAGAGCCTGGATCAATGTGAGAGATTTGACTAGAGATTGGCTAAAGCTCTGAACTCCTAGGAGCTTTAAGATGTCCACAGCTAATCGCCTGAATTAACCTCCTATAAAAAAAACCCATCATTTGGAAAATGAAGATCCAAGTTTGAGAAAGAGTGAAGCAAGGGCTTTGTTTGGTTTCAGTCCAACTAAGAGGCTTATGGCTTTGATGCACTTCTAATTCTGCATAGGAATTAAATATGGGCAGGGAATGATTCCCCATATAGCTCATTGGGCTGGGCCCCAGCAGAGTCAACAGTTCTCAAGCCATGGTGATCCCATAGCTCAGCACTACTCTGTATGTGCATCCTTCAGATATCACCCCCCCCACACACACACACACCAGAAAGGATCCATATGCTAATTAATTCCCCACTCATGACTGGAACTGGCTGTTTTTGTCATACGTCCTAGGATCCTCCAAAATTGATATGCGGATGAGGCACAAGGCAATCTGGTCTGGCTCCACTTCATGGAGGGTGGGGGCCAGATTAATCATTTGTGACAGGCTGAGAGAAGGGGAGACAGGAGGGTTTTGGGTGAACTGTTTGATGCCCTGTTTGGTGATGTTTGCCAGACAATTAAGGCTGGTGAAGAAACAGGAATCTTTGGAAATGGGGAAGAAAGTCACAGCTCAGCTGCGAGAGTGAAGAGAAAGTTGAAATGTATACAATGAAGTGGCTTACCATGACTTGAAAAGGAGTTGGTACTGAGGTGGGCTGAGTGCAATAGGTACTGAAATATATTTCACTCAGATGAATTATACTAACTGATCTAGAAACCTGAAAGTTTAGGATAGGTTTTTGTATAGGTTTCCAAAAACCTATCTAGCCTGTAAATAGGATGCCTGTCAAAGGTTTTAGAAGCCTCTGACACCCCAGGTATGAGTAGGGGATGTTTGCTGGTAGTAGGGGCTACTTATGGTTTGGGACTCTTGGATATGGAATTAGCTTTGGCTAATTTGGCCTCGGATACAAATTTAAAAAAAATCTGCAGTGGCAGTTGGGGGTGAAGAATGTTTGCCAGTTGTAGGGCCACTTAGGTTCGGGACTGACTCATGGATTTGGAATTGATTTGGCTGATTTGGCTTGGAACACATTTTTTTTTTATCAGTATATCAAATATAGCATTTTTGGCACCAAGGAGAGGGTGTCAGAGCTGATTTTTTCCTGCCTGGTAGTGTCTTACTTCCAGACCCAGTTGAGTTCCTTAGGGTCAGAGCAGCTGTCCATTTTTTAAGGGCCAAAAAAAAAGTTTCCTCTCAGCATGTTTGCCCATGTGTTTTATAGTCATGTTCCTTGTTGACTGCATTCATTTAATCAGCTTCATAATTGATTTCCATTATTAAGTCTGTGCTGCTTTTGGTAGCAGTTTAATGATTGGACAGTGTATTTAATAAGGTTTCCTTGAATGCAAATGTAAAACAGGGAACCTTTTTCCCATGCTGATGGGGAGGGGGAGGGGAATTTTTTTTATATTTAAGTAAACACGTTATGTTCTTCTATGATGGGATAACTGACTGACTTCTCAGACAAAGGCAATACAGCGGCCCTAGCCTAACCAGATTTGGACAAAGCATCTGACACTTTGCCTCATGGGAAATTCTTAGTTGACATGGAAAAGATGGGGAATAACGCTAAAATTATAGAGTGGAGAAGGAATTGCTTAAAGGGTGACTACAAAGGATTATGTTGAAAAGAGAATTATCAGATTAGAGAGTCATTATTAATAGTATTGCTCATGGTTCAGTCTTGCTTCTGTCCTGTTTAACTTCATCATCATTATCCGTGATGCAGGAATGTGATGTGTGCTTATGAAAATTGCAGATAGCACAAAGATGGGAGCTATTTCCTATATAGTAGCGGGACAACAGATTATTATACATGAAGAAGCACAGAACCTTGAGGAGTGGAGCAATTGCAATTGCGTAAAATGTAACAGTATGAAAAGCAAAGTTGTGAATTTAAAAAACAACACCCAGAACGTTTTATACAAGACAGCAACTCATAGAAACAAAAGGAGAGAGGGACCTGGGTATACTAGTCAACTGTATGGTCATCTTGAGCCACCCGTATAATGTAGCCCTAAAGCTGACATTGCTCCTGGACCACCCACTGCTACTCCTTGGCACCACCCCCGGACTCCCACCACTTCCCCTGGACGTCTGCTGCAACCACTGCCCCCTCAACACTGCCCCTAGACCCACCACAGCGGCCACTGGCCCTGTGGATCAGGCCTGGGAGAAGGCCCAAGGCCCGGTGTGTTTGACACATCTTTATATGATTACTCTTTAGAATTGCATTTTTGGGACAAATATCGGGGAAGGAGAAGAACTATTTAAGTTAAAGAACACCATCAGCCCAAGATCAAATGACTACAAACTGTTCACACACAATTGAAAAAAGGACATTAGAATAAGGCTTGTAATGATCCCACGAATTTTTTTCCTGAAAGAAAAAAGTAGTATGTCCAGGGAACTTTGACTATTTCAAGAAAGAGCTCAACAAATATACAGAAAGAACAGTATGATAAATTAGAAAGGTTCTTGGAGCAAACATCAACGCATGCAACAAGTAAAAGCAAAGGACTCTTGATCTCTGTCCAGGAAGTATATGGTAATCTTATGCTTTATCATTTCTAACTTTCACGCCTGGGGAACTCTCGGACCCTTTGCCCTCCACCATTGTCATTCATATTCTAACATCTCGTTCCTTCTTATATTCTACTTTCTGCATCTCCTTTCATAGCATAGCATCTGATTAAGTGAGCAGTGAGCTTCAGCTCAGGAAAGCTTGTGCTATACATGCATATACTTTGATTAGTACCTTTCTACATAACATGTAATTAACTTCTGGAGTTCATTGCTGCAGAAGGCAGTACAGGTAGATAGCATGGCCGGGTTCAGAAAAGACTAGATAAATTTGTGGGTGATACATCTATTAATGGCTATTGAACAAAATGGTTGGAGATGTTTCCTCTGGCCTCTCTAAACCAAAAAATGGTGAGCGGCAGGGAAGGTACTAAATAAGGGATAGCTCACTGCAGAAATATCTGGTTCAGTGCTCTCCCTCTATAGCATCTGCTTCACTGGATAGGATATTGGGCTGGATGAACCATTGCTCTGACCAAAGAGCACTTCTTATGCTCTTAGTCTATAAGGTGCAAATCTCACCCTGCCTTCTACTTGAGTTCACACTAACGTAGCTAACTATGTCTCTCTGTCGCATTGGGTTTTGGCTAGTTAGTGGTGAGATTTTGCCCAGAGGAAGCTTGTGCACATAGAAACCTCCTAGGTGCCTGGCTTGCTCATATGACTGGAGCCAAACGAATTGCCACATTTAGAGTCAGGAAGTAGTTGTATCCCCCAGGTCAGACTAGCAAGGAATGTGGTGGTTTTTGTGTTTCATTGTATCACAGGTTAGGATCCTCTGCCTAGAATAATCTGAACATTTCTTAAACTAAAAAATACCCTGTCTTTGCAATGGTCCAAAAAATGGTGGTGCCTTTGTCTCCTCTGCAGTTTACCTGTACCACACTCTAGGTTTTTCATAGGGTACCATAAGAGAGGGGGGTCATAATAGATGATCTTGTGGGAAAATGGTTGCTCGAGAATGCAGGGAACTGGATTTGATGACCCTTCCAGCTTTCTATTCTTGTGCCTTATATGTGAGTGCTCATGCATTGACTTGCACCTTTTTCTCATTCATTTTTGGAATAAGGCAGAGATTGCAGCATGGCATCTAGAACTTTGAGGTAAGACAGTACTCCTTACCCGGTGGGGCATAGATGGTGAGTGCCAGCACAGCTGAGCTGTGAAATCACCTGTTCTCCTCTGCAGCACTGGTTAGCACTATAGCCAGGATACAGCTGGGAGTGAGGTGCTTCTTGCTGACATCCAGCTGCTTAGGGCAAACTTCAAAGCCAACTGCTTTCTCCCCCCACCAGCTCTACTGCTGAGTTTCAGAGGTGGACAATGTGAGCTTTAAGTCTGCTTTTGCTTGGAAAGTGTTTAGCAATCAATGAAACTGGACTATCAAGCAAGAAAACATAAGCTACAGCCCCTTACTGAGCTGGATATTCTCCATGAATCAGCTCAATCCCACCTGTGGCAATGATGGAGGGTGTAGGCAGGAAAAAAAGTTACTTGAGCTCATTTTGCTCAGCCTCTTCTGAGGCACGTGCTCTCTTCCTCCATGTGTTGTTTAACGTTGCCTAGCCATACTGCAAAAGAAAGAAATCTAAATGCTGCTACAGAGGCTTAGCTCATGCTCGCCTGTCAGCCCCTCTGCTATTTCCCCTTTCCCCTGTCAGCCCCTCTGCTATTTTTGTTTTATTCTAAATCAAAAACTAGCCATGGAGTGGTGCTTTGAGCCAGCAGGCTCACTCCACTCCCCCCTTCTCTCCATGTCTCCCTGGCATCGTACAGAATCAAGCCCTGAGCTCACCACCTCTGCCTGTAGGGTGCGGCGCAAAACCACCCTCATTAAATGGAGAGCAGAGATCTTGTTTTGAATATTAGTAGTGATGACCTTACGCAGTCAGATAAATCCCAAAGCACTTTGCAATCTCATTGTACAGGCTGATTGTGCTCCCTGATTATCATGGAGTCAATGGGAAACACAAGTATGCATTTGCAAGTAGAATTCGGAGACAGAGATGGCACACGCAGTGCAATCAAATTGCCTATAGCTAATGTGTGCAGTGCCCTCCCCGCAACACACCTGCTGCTTAACTGCGTACCGACTTTGGACCACAACTGAAGGATGCGACGTACGTTAGCAGCTGCCAGGAGAATTGAGGTCAATGCAATGTGCATACCCGTGCTGGAATTCAGCCAGGATACTCTTGCAAGAAGCACTATAATTCTTGTCCCAGCGGGACAGCATACCTGCAGCTGTTCAGCCTTGTGCCATGAGATCTCTCACAAGTGAAGAAGGGTTGGTTCATATAATTTATGCATGGGCTGTCTCCCAGGAAGGCTTGGGTACTACTTGGAGTGCTACAGACCTTTCAGTAAAGGAGACAGTACTGCTCCCATTGACCTGCAAACTGGACATGTGTCCCAATAAGCCATACTTTCTGAGCCCCAGAACTGCTTCACATATGTGTCCAGATTCCTTCTTTCACACAGTCAGCTACTGACGGTGCCCCCAGCATCACTGATAAGAGCCAAATGATAGCTCTCACAGCTCAGACCCCCATCTGACATAGCAGATCATGGAAGTGGACTCAGAATGAGAGTGATTCCTCGGTGCTGTCACAGGGTGGGTTTGTGAAGATAGTTGTGCTTCCTGCAGATATTGAGGATTGATGCTAACTCAATGGGGTAGGAGATATAGGAGGGCAATGAAGAGTGGAGGACAGGAACAACTGGATAGGAAGTGCAAGTAGTGGTATGTGAGACCCAGGAAGAAGAAATAGATAGTGGGGAATGCAGTTGGAAGCAGAGGGGATGTGAAGGGAGACAAAGAAGAGTACAGAAAGTAGAGAGTAGATTTGGTAAAAGGGTGGAAGAGGTCACTGCTGGGAAGGGAAGGGAAGGGAAGGAAAGACATGGTGACAGAGGAGAATTAAGCAGGTGAAGGAAATAAGACGGAGTGAAAATAAGTACCGAAAGGGATAGGACCAAGGAGAATTTTGAGGGATAAAAAGAAAAATGAAATAAAGGACAAGAAAAAAAGGGACGTTCTGTTTATTTTCCTCCATAGTTTAGTCCTAAAATGTAATGAAAAAGTAACATAAATGGAGCGGTGTTATTTGAGCATCTATTGATACAGAACCTCATCTGGCATACATCAGTGCAACTCCTTTCACTTCAGTGCAGCCATGTGTAACAAATGAGGCACTGTCTCGAGAGCTGGGTACCCATTAGAGCTGTAATTGTAAGCCTAGACAGGCAAAGTGTTTTCAGGTTCGGGGCCCATGTCTCTCTCCAACTGGGCACCACATAAATAAAATCCCATAGGACAAGATATTCTCTCAGATGCCTAGGAAGACGCTTTATCGAGGCCTGATTGTGCTGCATTGACACTGCTCTATACCTGGAGCGCAACTACATGTCCCTGAAGGTTGTGTGGCTTGGGCAGCTTAAAATGGAAGCTGCCCTTCAGCTGGGGGAGTGTTGGGGGATTTCAATCGTCTTTTCAAATGTTGAAATTTTCTTTTGGACTGAAAAATATATCCTCAGGCTTCCTCCACTCTGTAGATCTGATTGGGATTTTCATTTTTTTTTCATTGGGATCAGGGTGGCGGGTCCCTGCACAAGCTGATCTGCGTTGGCCCCATACCAGAGCCAGCTTGAGGAGGGTGCAGGGCCTGGAGCAGATCAGCTTGTGTCAGGATCCTCCCCCACCCCGGGATCGGGGCAGCAGGTCCCTGCACAAGCTGATCTGCCCCTGCAGTGCTGGCCCCAGGTGGCAGCACCCAGCTCCTATCAGCCAGCAGGCAGATCGGGGGCCCGCCGGCACCCCAGGAGGGCTGCAGGAGATGTGCTGGAGTCCTCCCAGGGGAGCATGCCCCCGATCTGCCTGCCAGGTGACAGGAGCCAGGTGCTGCCGCCTGGGCCCAGCGGCAGCACCAATCTTCCCAGTGCTGGGTGCCGGCTGTGTCCAGTGCTGGCCCATCATCTGGCAGGCAGATTGGGGGCCTGCACCCCCAAGAGGCCTCTGGCACAGGCCCTGCAGCCCTCACAGGGGTGCAGGCAAGCCCCCGATCTGCCTGCTGCATGACAGGAGGCAGGTGCTGCTGGCTGGGACCAGCGCTGAAGCCAGTGAGCCTGGCTTCAAAACTCAAAATGTTTTGAAAGTTTTGCAACGTTTTGAGTTCCCTTGTTTCATCTGAAGGCTTTTGTTTCATTTCGATTTTGCTGTTTCAAGTTTGAAATGCATCAAAACAGCTTCAAAATGAAACGCCAGGTGAAATTTTGCACAGCCCTAGTTCACACTTTCACTGGTTACTGGAAATAGATTTTGTTGCCTCCGTATTTCCCAAACTTCAGGTAGCTGAGTTGTTTCTTCTGGAAACTGAAAGCACTTGGATCCTCATGTTTTAACAACTGGGCACTTTTTCGTTTGCCACAGGATCATTCACCCTTTCTTTTTCCCCAGGCTTTGAAACACTTAACAATGCAATGCTAAGAATTATCATTGACTTCTAAATTAGAAGACCTGGAAACGCATGGGGTGCTTGCACACCTAATCGCTGTTTGTTTCAGGCTTTTGGTGAACTCATGCAGGCATCTGTGCATTGGTCATGTTTGACTTTATTTTCCCAACCATTTCAAAGAGACATTTTAAAGAAATGTTTTTAGAAAACTGTAGCAGAAGTCTGTTCATGACCCTTAACTAGGCCTCCTTCTTGAGTATATTCTTCACATGCTTGGGGAAATGTTATATTAATATTGTGCCTACCATCCACTTGCAGTGATTTCAACTTGACCAAGAGTTGACATACAGCATTGCAAGCTCTCTTAACTGGAAACCCTGGCAGCCATGTTGTGCCTTGCTGAAACCCCACTGGCCCTTTATTCATTTAGTACTGCTTTAGCTGGAAATGAAAACAGGAATATTTTCTCTTTTCAAATGCTGAAGTCATTGGGATATAATCTTCTGTAGGTTTTGTCTGGGCTAGGCAAGTAGATAGTGTATAAGTAACGTTACTACCGTGATGTTACAATATCCACTACAGACACAATTTAGCAGTAAAAAATGTGTTTGCTAGTTGTTTGCAACCTAGGCTTCCTCTCTAGGGTTCTCATATTGGATGGATCATTAAAAAACGTATTATAGCATTCTGCAATGCACGGTAACAGCACTGTTGCCAGCAGCATATATTCAAATTTAATGGGATTTTATTGGCATGCCGACCTATACAAATGTTGCCAAAGTATTGAACACCTCAGCACTTTTTTAAAGTAAAAAGACAATGGTATTTGGAGCCTTGCCACTCACTTAACTAGGCTCTCTGATTGCGTCGTTAATAGGGATTTATGGAACTCATACAATGAATTTATTGCGGAGAGGTGGGGACAGAAAGCTTTCACTGTTGTATCTCACCATAATCTGTAATTCTAACTGAATAGAGAGTGTCTCTGGAGAAGAGCACAATAGTTCATCCTGTGTTTAACAAACAAACAAAAGCTTAAAAGGTTTTATTCTCAACTGCACATGAGAACTGAGAAGGAAACTACTGTTTCTGGAACACGCCCAATGTTTCAGACATTACCCCAGGATTTTAGTTTTAGTTCTGAAATTTCTTACTTGCTCCTAGGGAAACAAAGCAACATAAACCCTCTTTTTCAATAGTTTTAAAAGCGCTCTGGCAGCCATGCCACGTTAGATTTGGTGCTTATCAGATCTCGCCAATTAAGCCTGGTTAAACCTTGTCTGTACGGAGACAGTAGACGCTGTAAGAAAGTGGTATTTGTGACTCCATAGCTGGAGCTCTTCCATCTGACTCAATACTGAACCAATGCCCAAGCATATGCTGCCATAAAGGCCATCTTTCAGAGGAGTGGTAAGCCTGGAGTGCTAATGACTTGTAGTCATTAAAAATTCCCAGGGAGTTTGTGCAAGATAGAAGATGTTAAAATGGATATGACCCAAGTACAGCTTGATGATTACTTTTTTTTCATTCTATCTGTATTTGATACTTCAACTACCTGATATAAATACCAAAATGGATAAGGCCTGGGGATCTAGGAGAAGCTGAACTTATCAGTAGTTGAAATGGTCAGAAGTGTTTATCAGCAAAGAGAAAGTTGGATAAACTTATAGAAGACTAAAAAATAGAGTTACAATTCGCCTTACAACTAGGGTGTTTCAAATGGCTCATTTTAAGACCTGCTGCAGCCTGGATTTCAAGCGAATTTGTATCAAACCAATTTAAATACTAACACCCATTAGATTTTGACAGTATGTTTGCAGACTGATAGTAAAATCCCAGTGTCTTGAAACTCACCATTTCCAGGTTTTTTTCTTTTTAGCTATTTCAGCCAGTTAGCGGTGTTTATTACAAGGGTCATGTCGAAAGTCTAGGAACACAGAATAATTGCCATGCTACCTGGCAGCTTGGCCATGCATCAAGTCGATTGTTAATCAAGCTCCTAACAAGACTGTTAGCCCTATTCTTTTCAGTAGGCCAAACATCCATCAAATGAAGATACTGTCTTAAGTGTCAAGCCTGTAATTTCAACTGTAATATTTATGAGGTAGATTGAAAGAAGGAAGTGCTCAAGTGTATATTGAGATGAATATTTATCTGTTTTTTGCAGAGCTGGTGCACGAGGGATATCAAGAAAAGAAAGCGCCCTTTTTTTCCTTGCAGCTCCATGCGTTTTACATGCCGTCTCTGAAATCTGAAGCTGTGCCCTCTTTTTTCCTTTCCAGCCATCCTTAAAAATTCTAGGCCATATTCTCAACTGATGGAAACATGTGTAACTTCATTGATTTCAAAGGAGTTAAACTGATTTATGCCAGCTGAGGTTCTGACCCTTACTTCTTGGCATACGAACAACATAACAGAAGCCATATCGTGACCTAAATTCTTTTTGATTAATGCTTATTCAGGAGCAGAGCTCTTTTTCCACCCCCTTTTACATTTCATGCCCCTCCTTTCTTGCCCCTTCTTGATATTACTAGGACACATCATTGATTTTTCTTGGAACTTGGGAAAAGAAGTTATCCCACTGACTCAAAATTGTGATTTTGCTTCATCTGACCCAGAATATTCTGCCTGACACAAACCAAGTGTTTTGGGCACAGACCCCTGTAACAAAAGCAAAGAAAACAAAGGGCCCAATTTGTAAAACAGCTGCTGGTTGTTCCCATGTTTTTATAAAGGACACTGGTTAGAGCAGCCTCCTGGGTTATCCAGGTTCTCTTCTGCCTTCTTCCTAAGGATTTAGGATGTTCACATGGGAAATGAGGTGTCCAATTTTGAATCTACCCTCCATTTGATTCAAGTAGGGATGGGAGCCAAAGGCTTGTTCCTTTCGGGACAATGTCTAATATGTCAAGCTATAGCAGGGGTGGGCAAAATGCGGCCTGCGGGCCAGATACGGCCTGCCAGGCCATTCTACTTGACCCGCGGGGCCCCTAAAAAAATGTAGAAAATTAATATATAGCTGCCCCTGGCTGCCTGTCATGCAGCCCTCGATGGCTTGCCAAAACTCAGTAAATGGCCCTCTGCCCGAAATAATTGCCCATCCCTGAGCTATAGCATATACCAAGGTGGGGCTAAGTGATAGAAGTTATAATTTCAAGCCACTCCCTAACATAGGAGATTGAGGACATGGGGAACTGGGAGATGGTTCCTGAATTATGGAGTAGCTAGCTAGTTAGAGAAAGGCAAAATATCTGTAGAGGCTTGCCTACTGCTCCACAACACAGATTATCATTCGGTTCTTTTTCATTTATGCCTGACTGTCCTCATTGAACCTAACAATTATTTCAAGGCTTCTGCTTCCCAAGTACCACTTGTTAAAACTTTTCTGTTTTGTCTGGGCTACTTAAATATTCACTGCTTTGGGGGCAGGGAGGGAGACCGACTCTCTAGGCTACCTGTTAGGGGATGGGATGCCTGGGTATCAGTTCCTGATCCTGTGTATGGATTTTTATACACATCAGAACAGCATCAACAGGAGAAATTAGGACCATGTACACACGCACAACATAAATATGCATTAGCCTGGTGGTTAGGACACTCTCCTGGAAGCTGGAAAATGTCAGATGGCATCCCCTCAAACAGGGAAGAAATTTGGACCGGATGCAGTGCCTTACTAATCAGGTAAGGAATTGCCAGCACCCCAGTGAACCATCCCATACAAACCATTCCCTCTTCCTCACCCTCCTTTTTTTCATTTGCAACTATCTGGTGAATTCAGGCCAGATATTTAATTCACCCATCCCTAGTCCTTACGTTAGCCTGTGTTATCTAGACTGCAGGCTACCTAAGACAGATACCTGGTCTAATGCAAAGCAATCGGATGGCGCTGTATTATGCAGTACAAGGCCAGACAAGAATGGGGTAAGTGGCCACCAGACCCCTGTAGACTGCCTCCCAGACTTCGTGCTGGGAGAGAACAGTGTGACTGACACCAGGCTGAAGTTAAATCAGTGTACATGCCTTGATTGAAATGTAGCTAACAGAGAGAGGCTCTTATGGTAGATGCAAAGTTCACAGGATCATAGAGAATCATAGAGAAGCAGGGCTGGAAGCATGGCCAGAAGTCATCTAATACAGCCCCGTGCCTCAGGCAGCAGCATCCCTATCCAAACCATCCCATCCAAACCATAATATGAACAATGCATAAGACTACCATAGACCTAGCACTCTAACCAGCCACAGGTAAAACAGAGGAACTATGGCAGCCCCTGTTCCTACCTTGTGAGTTCATGAAATATGTTGTTTTCCCATTAAATCTGCTCTGAAATCCCCTCCCCTTCTCTCATTCTCTCCTTCCTTATCCTCAAAATATTTTCCTATCAGAATTATAAAGCTGCTCAGCTTCACACACTTGCATTTGCTAAATAAATAAATAAATAGTGGTATAATATTGGGCTAAAGATTTAAACAGAAAGAGCCCAAAAGAGACATTTATAGGCAAGCGGAGATAAGGAAAAGTCTACGATACAGGTGAGCAGAAGGACTATGAAGGAAAAAAAACAAGCCAGACTATTTCTTTTAAAGGTATAAAACAACCTGGGCTTTTCCATGGCTGTGGTGTTTCACTTTAATGGATGCTATCTCAAAAGCTGGAAGCTTTCTCTCTCTCTATTTATCTACATTTTCCGTCAGTGGAGACGGTTGCGTATCAGAAACTCCCTTTACAGTAGTACGGTGATAACTGTCTTATTGTAAATGTTAATATGCCCTATCTACAATCCTGGACTCTTAAAAGTTTTCCCCGAGCTACTTGTCTAGGTTAATTCCACTGATTATCACTGAATTGCTGCCAAAAAGGTGCATCCTTCTGGCTAGACCAGAGACATTTTGTAAAGCCTTCTTAATCGGTGGGCTGGGGTTAATAGGTCTTACAGAAGCCACAGACCTGATTGCAAGCCCAGCTACAGTCCATTATTCCACTCTGATCGTTGCTGTTAACCAACAAACAATGGATGATAATCAATTTAATGATTATCTAATGTAAATTATTCACCCTACAGATTAGCTACTGGAGGGCTCATCTGATACCAAGATGAACCCTCCAAGAGAGCCCTCCAAGAGGGCACCAGGAGAATACTGGATTGTTAACGGGTTTGCTAATTTGATAAATTAATCTTAGTTTCTGCAATCCTAATGATGGGTTCTAAGGTGAGAGTCTGTCACCTAAGACTGATTATATGGATTGTTCATTGAAGTTTAGTATATGTAAAAGATCCCAGACTGATAGCTTTTCTTTGTTACTAGGGGCCTTGCTACTATGCCTGAGTGCTGATCTATGCAAGGCATCACTTGTGCTGTGTAGATCAATCAGTGGTTATCAAACTGAAAAACACTTAAAAAACACTTGATTACTTTGCTACTGGTATTTCAGAATTGGGCATCATTCAGAGACTATGGGAATATTAACCTTGCAGTTGCATTCATGGATTTTTTTTAATGGATTCCTTATGGTATTTGGAAGGGAGAATATATTGTTTTTAAACCCCAGCATAACTCAAGTTTTTAGATACTTGTACAGCTACACTTCCCAATGCAAAATCTTTACCAGGCAGTATCTCTGTGGCTTTTACCCTTCTTAGTTTTCCCTGATATGCCATGCATTATTACCAGCTGACTTTTCACAAAGGCCATTCTTCACACTTCATATTCAGCACCCCTTCTGTGATCATCTCGTGTTCAGAGATGTTCAGATTTGGATCCACAATGTTATACAATCTCAAAGTCCTTCCCTGGTCCCTGATTATTTCTTTGACTGATTTAACCTTACTCTTGAGAAATCTGTGGGATTTTCAATTCTCATATAAACAGCAATATTTTTTTTCCCAACGTGATTCAAATCACAGATGGATACATTTCATTCAAATAAACTTGCAGTTTTATGTTTACAAATACAGAAATATTTTTTCCTATGATTAGGATTCAACTCATAAACAAAAAACTTCCTGAAGTCCTGAAATGTTGGTTGTGTTTTCTTTTTCTTTTCTTTTTTTACTTTTCTTGGGAAGAGATTGAACCTTATTTCAACAGTAGCAAAAGAAAGGCTCTTCTTGTGCCACGTTTCATGATCAAAAGACAATCACTCTCAAGTGAAACACAAAAAGGTCATCTGAATTTACAGCCCCAGATGAGGAAGCTCACAAAGTATTGGCTAAAAGACTCGGTCAGCTCACTCATGCATGAGACTGGCACTGAAGGAGCCTTTGACAGCCAATCAAATGTCTTCCCTTAAAGTTATAAAATATACACGTCTACTGAATGGGCTGTCGAATGTCAGGAACACGTCTGCACGAGGGCACCCCTTGAGATTTCCAGGACTGCTCCTCAGTTACCTGCGAGAATAGCTCAAGAGCAGCTACTGGGTTCACATGTTTTGCTCAGTTGTAATCAGCATAAGCTCCTGTTGCAAACTCTTGGTTACTCCCCTTGCTGTGGTCAGAAACTCTGTCATTTTAGGTTTCATCCTTCTCATCGCACAACCAAATGTGATACTGGACTGCATAGGTTGAATGTAATGACCTAGTTAGACTCACTAGGAGGAGATTAAAAAGTACTGTTGTCTCCCCCACCCCAAAAGCCCAGCTATATGCTGGGCTTTTCTGACTGCAGTGGAAAGGGGGTTTTTTTAAGGCAGATTTCTGTGCACTTCACCAGGTTTGGGATATTTATCACTCTTACTTTTCTGAGCAAGTGACAAAACTGTGCTCCGTAGCTAGGGTCTTACAGGTAAGATTTCAAAACACTAAGTAAGCCATAATGAAACGTCATGACTAAAACATCAGGAAGTTTGGACAAACTGTTTTTTCACTGGCATATACTAGCATATTGAAACCCAAAACTTTTGTGGAAAAGTACAAGTTGTGACTAAAATTGTGGGGGGCAAGGGGAGATGAAATGTTTGGTCAGGTTAAAGAGGCTAAGTACAGACAGTCAAAAAGCTCAAGGCTGAATCAATTGAATCTCTGCAGGTTAGTCTGAGCTGCATAGATTGAACTGATAAGCAAGTGAACAGGTATTCATTTTTGATTCTGTAAATGCAGCCACATGCCTGCAGTGGCTCACGCCTAAAGCCGGGGGGTGCTAGTACATGCCTCCTTGCTTGACTAGAGCAGACAGCTTGGGCCAAAGCTAGCCTGCCCACCCACGTGTGTGTGTGGGGGGGGGGGGGGCGCATTTGCAGGAGATGTACAAAGCATCCTGGGATGCTGGGAGGACTGTGAGTTAACTTGAATCTGGAGGGAACATGGAACAGAAGTCCACTAAACTGATTTAACCTAAATCAGTCAAGTCTGATGCTACATCCATCCAGGTTTATCTTAAACCAGTTTCGGCCATTTTGAAAGCAGTTTATATGCACTGAACTTCTGTTATGTTACAGATTTGAAAAGGTTTCCTATCACTTATACCAGTTCATGTGTAAGTTCTGCCCCTCACCAGAGTGCCTCATCCCAGAGAAGCCAAAACCACATGTGCACAGTTTTCTGGACATGCCCCAAGAGACTATTTTCAGAACAAGTCCACTTCCAATGGTGCAACGTTTCTTTGGTTCTTGCAAAGGCCTCCCAAACTGCATATCAGCTATTGAATCCATCTTCTTAGTGGCTATCTTCTCTGCAGCGTGCATCTCATTCCTTCACTGAGCAGGATTCCCTCTGAAAGGCATGTTTGAATGCTGAGAGAAAGTATAACTATGCAGCACAATGCAGTGCCAGGCTAGCTTGGATGCTAGATACAGTATAGACATAGTAGCACTTTGCTCTGTCCAGTCCTAGTAAAAAGCATTGCAATACGCCACATGAACATACAAAGACAGAGACAGAAAGACAGAGAGAGAAAGAGATCCTATTCCTGCAAGAAATGTAAAATTCCCTTTCAGCAATATCTTTGAAACAGGCTGTTTCTATCTGATTTTGGCTCATCCTTTCCTAGACTTTAAGTAAACAGAAAAAGTGAATTACACCCTGTCAGTCCCCCACAGTTTATGTAGAACTGTCCAAATCAGCACAATCTCCTACATCATATTTTTGGGTAGAGCCATCTGTCATAAACAAAATGTGGCCATGTGTGGCTTTCTACCATGTACTTCCCTGTGGAATTCCAGAACTGGATGTCGAGGTTTATTTTTTTTTTGCTAGTCATAACCAAATACCTGTCATCAGTATGATAGGATGACAAATGCATCCCTGGGTTAGTGCTACAGGTTCCCAAAAGTGGTCCTGATGTCCCTGTGCCTTTAACCCAGTGTTGTCATTCATACCTGTACAAAGTCAATAAAGACAATGATGCTTTGCATTTTTTCCATGCATCATGAATTTGGTGGGCCCATATACAAGACATGACTAAAAAATGTGAGGTGAAAGGGAACCAACCCTACTTACTCTTAAGTCCAAATTTAAGGCCTTTGCTTAGAGCACAAATTCTGAAAGATTTTTTTTTTTTCAGAAACATCAGAGTGATTTGTTTTATTAAGGCAAAAATGGTTTATTTTGAGCAATGTCAAAATCTAATAAATATCGCATATCCTATGGAGACACTTGTATTAATATTGCCATCAAAATGTAATAGCCGTAAAAATTAAGCAAAATTATAAAGTCGGCAATTTACTTTATTAAAACAAAAGATCGTGATCAGATCTGACTTTGCTGTAAGAGAAGGAGGGGGTACTTAAACCCCCACATTTGTCCTATTCCATCCTGCACAGCTCCCTAACATGCCTTCATCTTAGTCTTAAGACAATGTCACAAAAAGCAGTGAAGAGTAAGAAAACCCCTCCCACTATCCCGTTTTATTAATGGTTATTTATGGAAGCAGGCAGGAGGGGAAAGGATTACAGGTGCCTCAGAGGGGGAATAAGACCTACCCCAGTGTATGTCAACACTTTCCAGTTGAAAATGTCATTGAAATAGACATATTCTCACCAAATGTTTCAGTTGAAAAGAAATGATAGTTTAAAGAAAACTGTTCCCCCCAAAATGCTTTGACCTATTTTGTATGATTAATAAAGCTATTTCTCAACAGTTTACTTTTACCTGTGATTTCGCTCTCAATGGATGTTCTGAAACAGATTAGGGAAATGAAGCTCTTTTAGCTTGTTAGCAATTGATCCTATATCACGGACATCAATAAACACCAGTGGAGGGGCTGACTCTGTGTTTTATAGTCAATTTAATGCAAAGATTATTATACCTTCTACAGATGAAACCCTACAGTATTAATCTGATGAAAGGTGGTGCTTGCAGACTCAGTGGGCACCTCTACACATTCATTAATGTGCCATAGTTACGGCACATTAAGTTTAGTACCTGTAATAACAGGTACTAACTCAATGCGCAGTTACTGGCACAAAGCTCATGCCTTTTAAGTGACTCTAATGTGCAGTAGACTAATTGTACTACACATTAGCATATTAGCATGGCTTTCACCGTGACACACTAGTGCGCAGTAAAATTAGTCTATTTAGGGTCTCCTGTAGATACACCCACTGTCTTAACCACTTTCCTAGTTTAGGTGCTTAAGCTCTGTGGTGAAACACTGGCCAAGGTTACCTAGAAATGTTGTGGATCCTTGGCTGGAGGTTTTGAAGAACAGGTTAGCCAAACATCTGTATAAGCAGACTTGATCTATCTCTATAGAGGACTGGACTAGATAACTTTTTCAGATCCCTCCCAGCCTTACGTTTCTATGATCCTTTGCTTAACTAAGCATACAAATAGTCCTGCTAAACTAAACATGACTTCCTAGTAGTTCATACATACCTTGCTGAATCAGGGCCTTACAATTTGGGAAGACACAATCACTGTGTAGAGGAATTAATAATCTTGGAGAATGAACCAGAGCCTGTTGAAATCAAGGCTTTTGGACCAGGGTCTATTTTAAAGGGTTTTGGACCAGACCCTGACAAGGAAAGAATATGTGAAAGGATGAGAGCAGGAATGAAATAGAAAGTTGAAATATATTTGGTTTATAAAATGTACACTTTAGAGAGAAAGAGAGATAACCGCCCCCCCCCCATCCACATTTCAATACCATTATGTCAGCTAATTTCTTAAGGGCTTTGTATCAGAAAGGTAGTTCTGAACTTCTCCGATTTTGCTGTTGCTCTGAACATACCCACAAAGTGCTAGCAGGCTCAGCAAAGCCAATGGTAGTATAATTCAGTATTAAGCTTGAATCAGCGCTTGGATTCAAGGGGTTTTCAGTAAACTGGTACATAGCAGAACAGCTGATTCAAGGCAGTAGAAGTGCAGCTTGACTAAAGGTTGACAATGTGAAATGTAAAATGTTAGCTGACTCTCAATTGCTAACGCTGAGATCTACTAGGCAGTAGAATAGTTTCCCAAGGGAAGTGGTGGAAGCCTCACTGTTTTGAGAAATGTGCTGCTTGACTAGACAAAGGACTGGAAAACATATTAAAGGGAGCTATTCTGCACTAGGGGAAAGATAGTATTTTATAATAGGTCTTTTTATTGCTGTTATCTGTGATTCAGCATTTGCATCTACATGTTCATTAATGCTCTGTAGTTACTGTGCATTGAGTTTAGTACTTGGTTAACCAATGTGCAGTAACTCATGCTACTGTGCAGTAGGACCAGCGGACAGCTATTTAGTGGAGCTTACTACACAGTAGCCTAATACAACCATGCAGTAGCATATTAGCAGTTTTTGCCCGGCACGCTACTGCACGCTTAGCATGTCATGTAAATGTGCCCAGTGATAACCTATTCCTACTCATGTGCTGAAGTAAGTGTATCTTTTCAGCTTGTCCTGCTGTTCAAATTACTGTTGGAAGCACAAAATGACAATACACCACCTTTAGACATCGTGTCTAGTTATGTTATTTCTTTCTTTTTTTAACCCAATCTTACTGATATTCAGTGAGATTTCTCTAAACAAAAAAATCCCCCCCTTCTTTCCACCTGATTAGAAGCTTCTACTGAGTATCATTTAGAGAGCAGCTTTTTAGTGTGCATGTGTTTAATCTCAAGTAAAAAAGAGGGTGTAATGAGAAATCAGAGAGAAGAGAACAAATTCTATTTTGAAACTTAATAATTAATTAAAAAGCTAAGTTTTCTTAAGTGCAGTGTCTCTCAGAGTACTGAGTAGTAACATAAAATTTACATGGATCAGTCTTGTCTTCCATCCAAAATTTGTCATGTAGATTTACATTATGCAGTTTTCCCTTGGAGAATAAAAATGATCATACATCTTTTTTTTTCCCCAGCTGGCTTTCCATATGAGTAGCAATGTATATATTTCATGGGTATTGGAGGACAATGTAGCTAGAATGAATAAGGAGATTGTTAGTGGGTTCCACAATTATCATTAATTGGTTGGCAAGGATTTCTAATTTTGAAGGGTAGCCTATTTGAAGACATTTATTGAATGCAGTTGACATTGTAAATCTTAGTTTATTGTAAAAAAGCCCAAAGCAAAAATGGGAATTAATATCTGTAGTATAAGGAACCCGTTTTAAATCCGGGCCTTTATGTGAACACACATTACCTTGGGCTTACACATTGTAGCCAAAAATGTGGCCCTTTTGGTAAATCCTAGAGGCTCATCTAGAATCCTTAATAAAAACTGAGTGCCCAGGGTTACTGCAAAAATAATTCTTAATTCAGGCATGGAAAACAGTACAGTGAGTGGCTGAGTTCACATGATCACATTCTACCGGAGCAGTTGGAAGCACTTGGATTTACACTTATGAAGTTCCTTTATGTTCCAGGCCGTAAACCAAGCACTAGTCAAGAGAGATTGCTACTATTATTCACTAGGGGTCCTTTTTGGGGATATATTCTTAAGCACTATACACACATCTGGAGAAAAAGGTAGCTCATGCTGCAAACAGTTTATGATCTATATAATTGCAATGACCTGTCTGTAGAATACAATTTCTATAACTATAAAGCGACATAGGGTTCGGGATGAAATATTCTCTGTGGTTGGGCTAATCTACTAATTACTTACTTTACAGATTCCTGTACTTTTTCTGTAGCACCTGCTACTAGCCTCTGTCAGAGGCAGGATACTGCAGTGGATGGACAGCTGGACATACCTGATATGACAGTCCCTATAGTGATGCCTCAAGCTATAGCTGAAAATACCCTGGGAAAGGTCATAGCTCCTACTCCAAATGATCATGTCAGATTTCCTGGTTGCAGTAATAATGCCAAATACATATCGATTCTGTATAGCGTTTGTTGGCTGAAAGACAGCCCATATAGGAGCCGGTGCTAATACAAGAGAAATGACCTCCTCTGTGACTTTCTCATAAGATTCTGGATCTAATCTTAGTCTTTTCTACATTTGCTTGGCTGTACTTCCAATGCAAAAATTATATGAAGTTGTTCAACATCAACGTAGAAAGCTGGGAGGAGTGTTTAGACTCCCATCTGATCTGGCGGGAACATCTGGCACTGGGTGCAGCTCAACATGAGGTGGCTTTGATCCAGAGGTTGGAAGCAAAGAGAGAAAGACGAAAGCAATATGCTGTAAATTTGGACTCCAACTCAGACAACATATGGATCTGTGAAACTTGTAACAAGCTGTGTCACTCTTGAATTGGGCTTGTCAGCCACAAATGGATTCATCAGTCATCTGACTAGACCTCTTACATGTACACCATGATCCAGAGGATCACCAGTTCCCTACTACTAGTACTACTACTACTACTTCTGGTGCGTTCCTAGTCTCAGCCATAGATCCAAAACCTTTGTCTAGTAAAGGACTTTAGCCTTTTCAATAACCATTCAAGCAACAAGCCCTTATCTAAAATGCACTATTTGTTTCCTAAGCACATTGTGATAACCACTAGAAACTGCACCCCGCTTTGGTGTAAAGTCTTTGATGATCCCCACGAGTCTTCTCATCTGCTTGTAAAACCCCTGCTGGCCCAACTGACAAGAGGTTTGCAGGTCTTTCATGCCTGCTTCCAGTCATGTAGCCACTCTAGTTGAAACACAAGCTTGCCCAGATGCCACTAAAGCTTTTCCTTACTGACTTTTCCCAGTTTGAATTATAGAAGCGAAGGACCGGAAGGGACCTGTAAGATCATCCAGTCCGGTCCCCTGCCACAGGCAGAAAGTTATCGGGCTCAGGCGAGCTCAACAAGTTGCTTATCCAGCCTCAACTTGAACCCCTCCAAGGATAGTGACTGTACCACCCCTGCTGGGAGTGTGGTCCAGATTCTGGTGACCTTTACAGAGAAAAAGTTTTTTCTTACATTCAGCCTGAATTTACCCTCTGTTACCTTATGCCCATTGGTCCTCATCCTCCCTTGAGCTCAGGGGTTGCATAAATACCACTGCTCAGTTTCTCATCATACTTCCCAACAGCCAAGTAGCATGGGCCTGGATATTCTGTATGGGCTTTTTTTCCTTGAGTCCGTGGACTGGAGGGCACAACCTCATTTTATAAGCAATATTTTATAAACAATACCAGGAAGCTACCAGATAGCAAAGTCTAAAGATACTGTAGATGCGAGTGCTTAAACCAATGGAATGGCCCAGAGGGCAGATCTGGGTTCTGTTAAGGACCTGAAGCATGGTTTTGGTCAAGTTGTTTCATATCTCTGGGCCACTGCTTCTCCCTTGCCTTCATCTGCAGCCATTTAGAATAAATGCAGTTTTCAGCCCCCTTTGCCATTTGTCTTTACAGCTACTAGGTATAAAAACAATTGAGCCCTGATCTGAGTTGCACCTTTCAGGTCCAGCTGTAATACAAATAATTAGGCCATTATGAGGCACTTGGGAGGTACAGTCTGTTAGGAAACCCCTCATCCTTATAGCTTGTCCTCCTTAGTCCCCTTACTTATTCTACTTATTCTTGCCCAGAGAAAATTATTGGCACATGTGGTCAAAGTGTAAAGCATGTGGCATCCTCAACTTGGAGACCAAGGACTCTGTTTTCTTTTCTACATACCAACCATTTACCAATGGTGGGCCCTATATGTGCAGGCTCACTTATCCTCCATTGGCTCGCGTTCTCTGGGAGGTTGACTAAGAGTGTCAATGTAGCTCCCTGCTCCAGGCATGTGCTCTCTGACTATTTTTCACCTGTTGACACCGCTCGGACAATGTCACACCTGCTTCAGCTGGTCTTCCAAGCAACCTGAAATGAAGGAAATTAACCACTGAATTGCCACAACAAAAATGCCCCAAAATAAAACAAAACAAGCAGTTTGACTGATATCACTCAAAAATATTTATATATAAGGTGAAACTACACTAGGACAAAATCTGGATCTTTGTCCCCATCTAGTGGCTAGCCCACAGATGAGGTTAATAATCTCATATTGCGTCAGCTTCATGGAGTTAGTCCATTAGCTCAAGGGGTACTGGCATATGCTTTCTGTACTGAAAGTATACCGTTCAAACCCCATTGTGGGCAAAAGTAGGATATATTGTTCAAGCTGTGCCAAGTGCAGAGGAATCCCTAGAAAAGAAAAATAAATATTGATGTAGTCATGAAATCTCACATCCAGGAGGGTAGCTTCCAATTTTTTCACTTGTACATGCACATAGCAATAAATAACTCAAGGTATAAACCCCAGAATAAAAAGCTTTAACACATACATAATTCAGCAGAAAAATTAATTCATTAAGATTCACGGTATTCTTGTTAGATGAAAAGTATTGTCACCATTTGGCAAATGAACAGACAAACAGCAGCTAATGTGGACAGGAATGATGGAGCTTTGTTCATGCCCTAATCAGAGTTTCATGATGTAGGGAGAAAAAATGGATCCTAGAAAATGGAGATACAGCACAAGTTAAAACCAATGACCCAAAGCCACGCAGCTGCTCTTTGAGAAAGCTGAGGATGGAGCCTGAGAGACCTCAGTTACACTCCATTGGTAGAGCTTAAAAATAAGGATGTTTTTCAAAAATGGATACTTAATGATAGATAAAAGCTGAATGCTTTTGCCTAATTTTGCTCAAGATGGTGGTCAAACCGCCATTGAGTTCGATGCAGTCAGACCAATGTTGGGTGTTTTTAAAAACTCCATTTGATACTGTTCAGACACCCAAAAGATATGAACATCATCAAGCTCTTGCTGAAGCCTTTGGAAGCTCTTGGGAACTGAGCATTTTCGAAAATCAATCATTAATTTAGATGCCTAAACATGGACTTATGAATACAGTTTTAGGCACCTGTGTTGGAAATTCAAGGCAAACATGTCCATTGAAGAAGTGGCTTCTGATATCACAGGTCTCCAGAGAAAAATAAACTAATATCTCTAAATCTTCAAGGTGTTATGCAAATGAGAGAAAAATGTCTACATCTACCCCAGTTACAGATATCAAACTGGCTAGAATCCAATCAAGTGCCATAGAAGAAATTCAAGGTGTAGTCTCAGTGCGAGTGTTTGGATCTATTTGGGAAAACAGTTCCTAAATATATACATTTATTTACCAAATGGAAGCATTCTGTAGACCATGTACACACTTTGTAATTAAAAACTAAAATATCACCAAGAGAAATAATGTTTTCAATAAAACACAACAAAAAAACCTTTCTCCAAAAATAATATTAAATAAGAAGCGTAAAAAAATTGAGCCATCTGAAGAAATTTATCCTTAGAACAAGAGCACAGACTAGACTACCAAACAAACCAATCTGTGTATAAATGTGAAAAATACTGTGAAAGCAATGAAAAGAATAGGGGGGGAAATTTTCTTGAAAACTAGCGGCTTGGAAACCAAAAATAGTTTGATTTGATCACCTGATGTTCCTCAGAGGATTGGAAAATGGAAATTCTGTCATGTGGGTCTACTTCTTCTTCTTCTACTTCATCTCCTGTTACCCCAGTGCAGTTAAAGAACATACTCAGATAACTAGTTTGGGTCTCATGGTTTAGCTCTTTATCAGGGGCTTTAATACATATGATAAATATTGCCTTCCATCATCTTCATTTCTTTTTGTGAAGAAAAGACACATGAGACATGAAGGCCCATCTCCTTAAAATTCTAACACTCATTGATGGACTCTAGGCCTAAAGGCTCAACTCAGGTCATGATGTTGCACTGCATACGGGGATTTGTAGTCTTCTAGGACAGAAGTTACACACAAACTGGTTGAAGTGATCAGAAACTGGTTTAAGCCTGTAACAGAGCTGAAGTGCAGTGCACATAAATCAGCTTCAAAATGGCTGAAACTGGTTTAAGATAAATCTGGTTGAGTATCAGACCTAACTGATTTGGGTCAAACCGGTTTATGAAACTTCTGCCCCAGACCCCTTCCTGGTTCAAGTTAAATCACAGTCCCCCAGCATGTTTTGCAGCCTTGGGCTGGACAGAGAGCAGGGCTGGCCCACCCCTCTGCTCCTGAGCTGGAGCAGTGAGGGCTGGCTGACAAGAGGCTGGGGGAGGCAAGCCCAACTGGGGATGCTCCCCTCCTCCCCAGCAAACTCTGGCTGAGGTCTGGGGCCAGGGAGGGGGGTTAAACCCCCCTTCCCCCACTCAAACTTACTGCTGGCTGCAACTGTGGACTACAAATCCCAGAGGCACCTGGAAGCAGGAAATGGAAGTGATGAGCAACCTGCAGAGTCTTGCTGCTGTAAGTCTGAACTGCAAATCCCAGAGAGCCACTCCAGGCATGTGGCTGCAATTCCTGAATCAAAGGTAAATGTCTGTTCACTTTTGTTTCAATTCAGTCTGTGCAGTTTAGACTAACCTGCAAAGACTGGATCAATTCAACCTTGATATTTTTGACGGTCTGTACTTAGCCCTTGGGTGTATCTTAAGATTAAATATAGTGGGATGCAATTTCTTTCCTCTTCTGCAAACTTATTTTTCACTTTGGGCTTCTAGCAAAGGAACTACATTTCTTTTTCTAGGGAAGTTCCAAGACACCATTTGTAGAAAGCACCTGCAGTTGGTATAAATCATTGTAGCTCTAACTTCAGGTAGGCTAGTTCAGACCGGCAAAAGATCTGCCCCGTCATAGCTTTTTAAATCCCAAACATAGACAATTTATTGTTCTAGTTTTATTAATACATAGGAAACTTTGCTTTCTTATAAGGATTCATAGAAGCTGGATATTCTGTACCTGATATAAAATGTCTCAATAAATTACAGAGTTTGGAGACTGAAAAATCTACTCAACCATTGTAATTGCTCAGATCAGTGGTGCTTTCATTTCAGTATCCTCTCTGTTGGGATCCTACAGAAGAAGAAATAAAAATCCCCATTGTGGACAATTAGGTAACATTCTTGCTATAGTTTCCAGCTAAACCTCCGCTACATAACAGTCACATGCCTTGAAGCATGAAGGTTTATATCCATTATACTTTCATTCTATTTAATGAAACTATGCATGTTGTTAACTGTTTAAGTATCTAACCCTTTTCCCCTTCAACCTCTTGGTTCAATGGTATCTCATGGCAGAGGTACACAAGAGAATTAAACACTTGAATTAATTTTCAATTTTCTGTTTCTCAGTTTCAATGGATATCATCTTTTATATTAAGGCCAATAAGGTTGTTGTATTTCTGCCTTCTCTCTGCTGTTCATGATGTTTTATACCCTTTTCGTGTCCTTTCTCTACCTCTCCAGTTGCCTGGGTTTGTTTTCTGCCTTCTGCAGTTCTTTTAAATGATTTCGTGCATCCTCCCCACATTGTGCCATTCTACCATTTTGCAGTTTACTGGATCAGTAATTACTGTATTCAACAATATGTATCTTTTGAGGGCCCCTTCTTTTTAGCCTTTTAGAATCATAGAAATTAGGGTCAGAAGGGACCTCAGGAGGTCATCTAGTCCAACCCTCTGCTCAAAGCAGGACCAGCCCCAACTAGATCATCCCAGCCAAGGTTTCAAAACCTCTAAGGATGGAGATCCACAACCACTCTGGGTAACCTCTTCCAGTGCTTTACTACCCTCCTAGTGAGAGAGTTTTCCCTAATATCCAACCTAAAGTTCCCTTGCTGCAACTTGAGACCATTGCTCCTTGTTCTGTCACCAGGGCCAGAAACAGGCATGGGTGAAGCAGGCAGTTGCCCAGGACCTGGACAGAAAGGGGGCCCAAAAATGGCAATTTTTAAAAATTATTATTATCATTATCTCTGGAGAAGGGGGGCCCAATACTAAAAGTTCATCCAGGGCTGCCAGGAGTCTAGGTATGGTGCTGTCTGTCACCTGCCACCACTGAGGACAGTTCAGCTCCATCCTCTTCCAAACCCCACTTCAGGTAGTTGAAGGCTGCTATTACACCCCCTCTTAGTCTTCTCTTCTCCAAACTAAACAAGCACAGTTCCCTCAGCCTCTACTCACAAGTCATGTACCCCAACCCCTTAACCCTTTTTGTTGCTGGACTTTGACTTTCTCCTTTTGTCCACAGCCATTCTGTAGTAAGGGGCCCAAACTGGACATAGTACTCCAGATGTGACCTCACCAGTGCCGAGTAGAGGAGAATAATCACTTCCCTTGATCTGCTGCTTACTAATGCAGCCCAGTAGGCTGTTTGTTGATGTCTCTCTGAATCCTAGCCCTACCCTCCAGTGTATCTACTACTCCTCCCAGCTTTTGTCATGTTGCAAACTGACCGCTGGTCCTATTATCTGGTTGCTTACCATATGACTGCTTCATCGCTGTAGCAGATCTTGGGAGACATTCTGACAAAGGCTTTCCCAAAATGCAAAAAAAATCCATCCTTCTTTCCTCCTGGTATGCTGTTATGCTGACACACAGATAACTATAACAGAATGGAGAGGTGTGATTTTTTTTTTTCCCCCCTTTTCAGAATCCATGCTATTTTGTCCCTATTACATCACGTCCTTCCATGTATTTTTAACCACTTTATTTGGTCATGTAGTAAATCCCTGCAACAAGCAGAATTTCTACCCTGCTTTGATACAGCACAACCATACTGAATATGATCTACTTTACTTTCTAGCTGGTGTTTGTTTGCCTCAGCTTCTATATTCTGGGTGCTTGTCCCTTTCAGTTCCATGCTTCTTTCTAAGTTTGGTTTTGGCTGTTGAATTGACTGTCCCTTATCTGAGAAGGCAACTATATTCCTAACAGTTTCTCAGGGTGAGATTACAAGTTACAATTAGACCATGTTAAGGGCACTTAAAGCTTAAACAGTTGCACATTAAGACTCATTAACAAGTGTTACGTGCCCTCTAGGCATTTTAAAGTTATGCCAGTTTGGGTGAGGATTATCTTTGAGCTGGGCTGCATAGTTTGAATTAATTTCTGGCTGTTCACCTGACATAAAACCACCAATTTGCAGTCCTCCAGTATCCCATCAGACACTGGTCCCAGGTGGTCTATCATCCAGCATGCCATGGCCCTGGACTTACAGTTGGTGACAGCCAGGCAGCTGGTGAGTGGGAGGAGGTTGAGTAAGAAGGGAGGGGAGTAGTTGTGCATAGAGATGCCAGGCCACTTCCCCCTCTTCCTGCCCTGTGATGACCGCCGCTACCCCACAGCAGCCCTTTCATACCCTGGATCACCACTCTATTGTTGATCAGATGATCAGCCCAAGGTTGCCACAACTGAAGGGAGGTTAGGAGATGGGAGATGAGAAGCTGCTAGGCAGCTGTGGAGCCCATTGGGTGCTAGATCCAGAGTTGTGGGGGTGGCATGGAGCCTGGGAATAGGGAAGGGAGGGGAAGCCCCACTTCTGCAACTCCTGCTCAGGCTGATTGAGGCAGCAGGGCAGTGATCTGGGGATGAAGGGCTGATCAGGGGGTGGAGGGGTGATCTGGGGGCTATTGGGGAGCAGCAGAAAAGTCTGAGGTGCAGACGGGCTTATTGGGGGCTGGGAAAGTGATGGAAGCAGTACAGGGCCCCTTGCCCCCCTCCCATCTTGGCCTGAATTTGATTTTATGGGTGAGATTTTGGACTTTGCAGGAAAGGAAAAAAGGATTTTGGTTAAGAGGAATTTATGAGTAAAACATTAGTGAAAGCAGCTGAATATACAAATCCTTGAAGCAGACCCCAAATTCACTCTCTCTCTCTGGCTGCCTTTTCCCCACTGTCTCTTGGGTAGTCAAGATCATTCTAGATCACCAGCAACTAGTTAATGGCATACATCTTCTTCTAACACAATGGCTGAGCTTGTGCACCCAAATCTGCTGTCCCACACAGAATTCCCAGCAGCTTCACTTTCATTGCATCCAATAGACAACCTGGTCTCAGTCTTGAGCCAGTGCTCCAGGTGGTCAATGTAGTAGGCAAAGGTGTACCATCATGCAAGGAAAAGTGTTCATCTCCAAGCTTAGATAGCTACTTCCACAAAACTCCCAACCCTTTCCATTTTGTCCCTTTGCATAATGGGTGTTGAGTGATAGTACTGATGTTACATACAAGCAAGTAGAGTTGAGTTCTTTACCTCATTTGTGTAACATAAATGTACATTGGTAATGGTTCACCAAAGCCTAGTGACTTATTGGGCTAGTGTGGTAAGGACATGCCAGCCTCCATAACCAGAAGCACACAAGGGAAGTGATGTGGCTAACATTACATCAGACCATCTTTAACACCCCCCCAACACACAATTTGCCCCCACCCCCAGTCCTAATGACCAGGTATGTGTTTTCAGTTAGGGATGGCCTTAGCAAGAATCTAGCGTATGAGTCAAATGCATACTTTTGAAGTTATAGCGAGACTGCCACCAAGCCCTACAAATGCGCATTGCATGTCGTCTGCAATCACCCACTTCGTTGGTTCTGATTTCACTGACATACACTACCTCTGGAGGCAGTGACTGGGTTAGCATCAACACAGTGGTCCCCAGAGTCTAATAAAAAGCAAGTGCTATGAAACTGTTAGTCACCTAAGAAATAATGGTGATGACTGCTATATAGATAAATGAGAGGAGAGGCTGCTTTCATTTGTTTTAAAATCTGGGATGGTCATGTAAGCTGACTGTTGGATTCCTCATCATTTCAGACCTATAAATAAAGCTTGGACATCTTTCTAAAAGCAGTGCTTTGCAGCAGCCACAAGTGATTAGGCTCGATGCAGAAATAGCTGTGTGACATTCCAAGGCCAGAGTTGTGCAGGAGGTCAAGCTAGAGGATCATAACAGTCTTGTCTGGCCTTAAAATGTATGGATTCTTGGCCTAAAGCTTCCTTGAATATTTACCTAGTTTAGAAATATAGGCTTGGACAGGATTTCCTGGGTCTCAAAGTTCAGCCTTCTGCTGTTCAACCCATCATCTCATATAATTCCTCTCATAAGCTGATCTAACTCCTTAAAAGTAGTTGGCTTTTGGATCCTGTTGTTCCCAGGAAAAAGTAGCTCCAGAGCCTCACTGCTCTGGTGGTTAGACACCTTCTTCTATTTCCAGCCTCAGCGAATTCATGGGCAGTTTGTATCCACTTGTTTTAGAACTAGTACCATCCAATAAGCTACCTCTTTTTTTTTCCTCCCTGATATACACATAGATAGCACTGATACTTCCTCTCAGTTTCTGGTTACTCTAAATGAGCCAAGTCCAGTGAGTCGTCTCTCATATATTAGCTTTTCCCTTCCCCTGACCATCCTCATAGCCCTTCTCTGCACCTGCTCCAGTTTGCATTCATTGGTCGTAAACATGGTTGCCCAGAATTGTACGTGGTATTCCACCTAACGTCTTCCTAGTCGTGAACATAATGATATTGCCACCCCCCCATCTACAATGAAAATTCATTCTAGAATCACATCTGCCTTTTTCAAAGGTGTCTTGCTAAGCATCCCATGTTAGATTCCCATAAGTCCCCCTATTAGAAGGTAAATTATTGTTATTAGTCCCCATATTCAGGAATTCACAATTTGCACCTTTCAATTTCATCCCATTTGTGTTACTCCAGCCCTCAACGTTGTCCAGCTCTTTCTGTGTGATTTTTTTTTTTTTTTTTCCAAACCTCCTTTGCACTCATGATGCCTTTTAACATTGTGTCACCAATACACTCTCGCTTTCCATGCAGGGGTCACTAATGACAATATTAAACAAGATCAGTCTTAAGACTGACCCCGAGGAACTTCTCTCCAGCCTGATACCTTCTCTTTCAGCACTGGTCACTGCTGTCTTATGCTAATTCCCATCTCTTCCAGCTTTGGAAAGAATTTCCCACATGGCACCATATCAAGTGCTTTACTGAAGTCCAGATGCATACGCTTTTCTTTATTCTGTTTACTCTGCTGTGCCCCGGGCCTAGAAAGCAACAACTTGTGTTCCTCTGTGTACCTCTGAGTCTGCAGACACGCTGAGCGCTTGCAGTGCTGTTCCATATTAACAGGCGATTGATTTTGCATATTTAGCAGATTTAACTTCACAATCTTGAATATATAATTTTTTTTCTGTTGCCACATTTGCATGATTCTTGGCTTGCTTTCCAATAGGTGTGCTCAGCTCACCAAAAACATACATTCTGCAAAAACAGCACCTTGAGCTCATCAACCTTTCTCTCCAGAAGTACATACCACTGGGGCCACCTGCTGCACAGTTCATAGCTGCAGTCCACTTGCAAGTCTCCCATCACTGCTCCTCCCCATAGATCATTAAACACCAAAAACCCACCAGGCTTCATAAGCATCTGACTCGACTCTTCCAGAGGCAGGGCTGTGGATGAACATCTTTGCTCCTTAGAGGCAAATGCAAAATTGCTGCAGCAGGAATAATTGGTTATTAGTTTCTGGCTGTTATCGGAGAAGCACTAGGCTAGGGGTCAGTAATATTTTTGGGCAGAGTGTCCAAAACACCCATAACCTTGACTTGGAAGATGTCGATGTACCAGGGTGGATGGCAGGGTAGCTGTGAGGGGCCCGTCCTTGTTGTGGCAGAGCAGCCCCAGTTGCTTCCCTACCATCCACCCTGAGCCATGCGTGTCAAACAAAATGTCTTTGCGTGCCACGCTCCAGCACCTATGCTGAGGGTCGCCTACCCCTGCACTAAACCTATAAAGGACATGCAGCTTCAAAATAAGTGTCTGCCTCTTACATGTTAAAGCACACCCAACCATAACCATGCCTTCAAAGGGTGATGTTTTCCCCTCCCACTACAAGACCATTGAGTTCACTCTGCTACTCCAGACAAAGAGGGAGGACCTACTGCCGCTCGTAAGGCGTTCTGTTCCCTGCGTGAGCCTACTGGATTTCCTCTGCAGTGCTGCCAGCTGTTGCTGGCCCCAAGAGACAGCAGGGACAAAACACAGTTGGGATCATGGCTGTAGAGCTTAGCGCTGATGTTTCACTGATGTCCTAATCGGCAGTACGGAGGAAGTTTCACCTGGGGGGTAGAGTATGTTATGCTACCAACTTCGTAGCTTTAATTAGAGAGGGTTTCACCCTGCTTTTCATTTTAAAAGATATTTTGTCTAGCCACTTGAGTGTGAGGGTGCACTAGACAGAGAGCACCTTGATGGCTGGGTAGGGATGGGGAATGTTCATGCACACCTGGGGTTTGAAAGGCTTCAGTTTGTCCCCATTTTACAAGCAGTCCACCCTGCACCATGCCAGTGAATATCAGGGGGCATACAGCTCAGACTGGGGTTCTAGTTCCAAAATAAAACCAGGAATCTTGAATAAGTATGCAGTCTGTGTAAAAGCTTTTTTGCAAGGCTCTGCAGCCTTGGCAAATGTGCAGAAGGCTACTTTTCCTGAAGCCAAAGTTAGAAAGCTATATATGTTCACACATCTGGTGCCATCTGGCTTGTACTAAAACCCATCCATATATTTTCCATATGCTGTGAGGCAGTTTGAGTGTCTAAAAGTTAATCATAGAAGTGAAAGAGAGAGAAGAGACCTGTAATGTCATCTTTTCCAACCCATGCAGGATTGATTCCTCGCAGTGTACTTGACAGGACAGCTGGGCAAATCATGGAATTTTTGGTTTGGTAAATGAATGGGAAATTGGTGGAAAACAATTCATTCAGGTTAAACCAAAGCATATTTTTTGTTTAACCCCCCCCAAATTTCATTTGATCAGAACTGAAGTGTTACGTTTGACTCCTCCAAACTACAAGTTTTTGTTCATTTCATGCTTAACTCTGTAAACAGTTTCCTTTTTATTTTATATGAGGGTTGTTGTTTTTTTTAAAAAAAAAAGCTATATATGGCAAATCACAAAGCCTTGCGTCGAAACAATTACGATGAAACATTTGAACATTTCCAAAGTGAAATATTTTATTTTAAAATGCTTCCATTTCTTCTTTCAAAAATTCTCCCCACCCCATAGCTTTTGTCGGCTGAAACTCAAGATTGTTTGACCTGAGGTCACAAATAGTTTTATTCCCCCTAGGAATTGAAATATTCAACACATTTATTAATCACCAAAACATTTTGCTCTGTTTTCTTCCAGTCTTTAATTCGGCAAAGGTGTACATGAAGGACATTAAAACTTTCCCCCATTTCTGCAGAGGCTACTCCCTAAAAAACTCCTTGTTCCGAATTTGTTTTTCTGTCCTAAATCTTCCCGTGTTTGATTTTTCTCATTCCCTTGGAATGTCCTAAACAATTTCTCTTGCGGGAGACAGGTACTGCTGATACATCAACTTTCAGACATTGAAATTGTCCAGTCACTTGCAAGACACATAAGCAGCTTTTTCTTTTTCAAAGCCAGTCTGTGGCAAGTGTACAGCATGTCTACACTTTCTGCCAACTGATGGCTAGACACTACAGCAGATTAAACAAATTAGCGGTACGTCTCTTCCAGTGCCTGGACTCACTCTGTACGTACCCTGCCTGTCATTGCTGCAGGACTTGATCTAGGACCTTCAGGGACTGGAGACTACCAAATCACTGTGATGAGATAAGAGGAACTGTCATTTAATTGTACAAACAAGAGCTATGGTAGGCTTGTCTGGTTTAAAATTGCTCGTTACAAACCTGACAGCTTTATTCTACATCTCAGTGCAAAAAGATTATTAAGTGTTTTCTTTTAAATGAGCTACGGCCCAGGTAGAAATGTAATGACAAACCGTCAAGCTGATCGTTTTAGTAGCTTATCCTTCAAAAAAAATACTTCATATGGATCAGTGGAAGGGAGAGTAATTTCTTTCTAACCAAATTAGTTAGAAAAGAAAGGCTTCTTAAATTGCCTGCTCCCTGTCCTAGCTAACATAAGAGTGATCCTATGGTATACTTAGCAGTGCTTTGTCTAATTTGAAATGTCCCATGTGCTGGATCTTCTACTACATCAGTTGAAGACTATTCATCAACCAAGTAGATCTCATTTCCAGAAGAATTTCCCTGGAATTCAATCAAATGTTCACTAATCCAATCCCATTATCCATAGATTTCTAGGCTCAGAAGGGACCTTGTAGATCATCGAGTCCAAGCGCCTGCTCCAGGCAGGAAAGAGCACTGGGGTTAAATAACTCCAGCTAGGTGCTTCTCTGATCTCTTCTTGAATACCTCCAAGGTAGGGAACAGCACCACCTCCCTTGGGAGCCCATTCCAGATTTTGGCAACCCTCACCATAAAGAATTTCCTCTTGATGTCAAATCAGATATCCCAAGTGCTCCCCTTCCTCATAGCTAACAATCTTCTAACATTTGTGTTGTCAGAACTTTTTCCCTTGCTTACCTCTTACATAATTATACGTGCTCGAGCGCACACGCGCACAATGTAGATCTTTTAATCTCTCCTTGTAAATCTATTCCTACAGTTACTTCATCAGAAAAAAAAGGAACTAATGTCAACTCTCTCCAGCCTCCCAACATCTTTCTGGCAATAAAATACCATAGCATGAATAAGCTTTCCAGGTACAGATATAATTATAGCTGATGCAAATGGACTACTGTGCCTTTCTGCACGTATCCCTTTCACTCTACTTCCTTATACCTCACCTATGTTGTCCAGCAGTCTGATATGGCCAGTCCTCTACCCCAAATCAAAACATTGCTGCTGAACTGGCTTCTCCCTCACACTGCATATACGTATGTCACTTCTATGGGCTAAATTCTGTTGCATTTACTCCCATTCACTGCCACAGACTACACAGCGTTGTCACAAAGATAATGTAAGGCAAAGTTTGTTCTTGGGATTCTCTGAAAACGTAGTATTTGCTTCAAAAATAATACAGTGCACAAATGGAATGAGATAGTTGTATCCAGAGATGCATTGCCAAGAAACCCTTTTGCATAAGTTATATATGACAGAACAGCAGACAGTGAGAGGCCATGTTTTCAAAAGCACCATGTGATTACTCAGGCCTTGGTTTTTGAATGCCCAGATTGAGGCTTTTAATGGGAACCTGATTTTCAAAGTACTCGGCACCTGATTACTGAAATCTGGGATGAAAGGTTCCATAGAAGCACAAGGTTTAGCTATTGTCCTTCAGAAGCACAACCCTTTTTCTATAATTATCCAAAATTTAACCAAACCTCTGATCCTATAGGATTTCTCTTGTTCACCCTTATATTTCTTGAAGTCCTTGCAACTCTCCTCCATATCACTAACTGGGCTGACAGTTGATGGCGATACAAACCTTTGGTAGGGTTACACTGAGATGGGAAAAGCAGATGCTTAAGAGGCAGTCAGCTACAACTCTGGGGACTGTCAGAAGGGTTTGCGCTAATGTAAGCTTTCTTTGTACAGAAAGAGATGAGGTCCATGTCAGGGTGTTGAAAGTTAATCTTTCCATAATATCACAGTCCATGAAGCCAATCCATAGATGCACAGTTTCTTTTGGAAGATGCCAAGTGCCCTCAACTCTTGGTGGAGTTAAAGGAAGCTAAACTGCTCAATAATTGTGGCATCTGGACTTATTTGTTTAACTCAAATGTTCCTGAATTACTGGAATTGTTAAACTAGTGCTAGGTATGCACATGGCAAACATTTTGATTTTTCTCTTCCCATATCTATTAACTTATTTTGTAATATGTTGAAGTTTCTGTATCGTCCTTCACTGTCATGGTTTTGTGCTGTTAGTACGGTACCCCCTCGCACCGTGCATGTTTCAGAGCAGAACAGTAGGTAGCAATCATATGATGCACGATTTCCTTGATCAGGGACAGCCAGGGGCCTCATGCCCAGCACTGAAAACTTACTTTATTCTTCTGTTTGAAGATCCTATGAGTCTATGTGCATGTTGATTATCAGGAAATAGTCCTTAGCGATACATGACTATTCACAAATAAACTGACGGTTAATTTTTACCACTCAATGCTGGTGTCTCACAACGTGAACAGGAGTGCTAAATCGCTGGTTTCAGATTGGAAAACAGTCCACAGAGTGCAGAGGGCAAGACGGACATTGCACTATCAATGAAACAGTCCTACAAGGACTCTGTGGAGAGTTCCCTTCCATGTGTGCATAGTCATGACATAGGCAGCACAGGCTGCTTTACCGGTACTTAACCTAGAAGACTAAGAGATGCATAGGGTTGGGCTTTGTCTGCTCATTTCAGTAAAGAACATTGCATTTTTTATTACAGCCAGTTCCTATCTCTTCTTTGTGCTGAGGGACACCCCAATACCAGGGGCTTATCTCTAGGTTGGAGAGGTAAGGGAAGGTTTGGCTGGTTCCCTACAACGGGATCCAAGGATATCTATACTTCAAGAGTCCATCCCTGTAAAATCAGGGAGGAAGTCCAGGTACATGGGTAGTCAAGGAACTTCGTATTGGAGACCGGGTACCAAACATCAAAGGATTTGCTCACCCTTAATGTCTGGCTGCTGGGAAACCTGTTTGAACTCGCACCATACCTACTAGCAGTTCTTCCTCCCCATTAAAATATACTTCCACCCTGATACAATTAGGCGGAGAGAGAGAAAGGTCCAACAGAAGCAAGATAAAATTCAATAAGGAACCAAACAAAAGCACTGTACTTAAAATGGAATGATCAAATGCATAAATGCAAAATGATGACTGAGTGACTAAGCTACAATAAGCAGAAAAGGACCTGGGAATGACAATGGATCACAAGTTAATTGTGAGCGAACAGCATGATATTTCTGAAAGAAAGAAAATAAAATACTGGAATGCCTTGAAAGGAGGGTTGCATGCAAGTCATAGGAAGCAATTCATCCGCTCCATTTATCACTTATGAGGCCTTATCAGGAACATTTATGCCTAATTTGGGGGCTCCACAGCTCAAGGAAGCTGTGGACCAAATGGAAAGAGTCCAGAGGACAGCAACAAAAATCCTGGGGATCCAGAAAATAGAACATGAAGAAAAGTTGGAAAAACTGGGATTACTCAGTCTAGAGAAGAGAAGACTGTGATGGGAAAGTGGAGTGGATATGATAACCGTCCTCAGATAAAATAGGGCTGTTGTAGAGGAGATGACAATCAATTGTTCTCAATATCCATCACGATACAAATAAGTAATGGTCTTAAATTGCAAAAAGGAAGACTTATGTTAGCCGTTACAAGGAACTTTTATAACTCCGAGGGTAGTTACAGGGCGGAACAGATTACCTAGAGAAGTTGTGGGATCTCCATTGTTGAACGTTTTTACATGCAGTTTAGACAAACGTTTGTCTGGGATGTCTTAGGGATGATCCTGCTTTGAGCAGAGGTTCAGGCAAGGCGACCTCTGAAAGTCCCTTCTACCCCTGTTTTTTCCATGATTCTATGAGAGTCTGTCTTCTGTGGTTTGTTCATCGTCTCAGGGACCATGCTGAGAGCCTGGCAATGCTGGGGTCATCCTGAGGAAAGTAGCTGAGATTTGCTTCCCAGATTTTGATAATTCATTAGGAGTGTGATGCTCTCCTGGGACACCTGCTCACTTTTTTAAAAACAATTTCATGTAGTTATATTTCAAAAATGTACTGGCTTCCAGCTACTACAACCACATCAACATCTGTTACCTACATCAGTGGCTTCCCAGCGAGGGATGCATGAAGCTCAGCAATTTCAGCAATTTTATTTCATGTGAGGGATGTGTGCAGCTATTGTATTTTTTCTCCAATTTTTCCTTTCCCTGGCTTGAATGTGTTGAGTTTCTAGTTATGATACCCGGATTCCCCTGGTCTGATATCCGGCACTTTATTAGACATACAGGCTGCTAACATAGAGATGCGACCTGAGGATATTCAGCAGACAGCCATTTGTGGCACTTTTCTCAGAGCTCGAAACCGCAACTGGATCCAGCTGCTAGTGTACTTCCTACTCCCACCAAATCTCTTAACAACATGGCACTAGTGTAAATGAACCGAAGAGCAAAGACAACCCCAAAGGAAACCATTATGCTTTTCCCTGGATTCAATCAAAGCCCATAAATCCTACCAGATTTACTTTAAATTGAATCCAGGTCTCTCAACACAACCTCAGCATAAAACCCAGGCTCGCTTTGGGTGAGCCTGTCCCGTGTTAATTGTATCGCTTTGTATATGGATGATGTGACCCCTCTGTGGTGGGCCATCTCCTGCATGCTCTCCCAAATGGTACCGATCTTGTTCACCCATCTAACTGCGTGGTCACTTGAGGATGGAAAGGTGCAGCAGTTCTCCGCTACATATTCGACCATCTGTACTGCTACTATTCAGGCACACAGTATTGTAACAGCATCTGGTCAGCCTGGGACCCTCTTCAGTGGGAAATTAAAATAAAGCCTTCTATTGCTCATGGCAAACACGACTGTAACTTCATCTTAAGCAGTACAGGCTTCTGGTTTTAAATACTGAGGGTCAGGGCTTTATCCCAAATGAGCATTAATGGTAGAGATCCATGCATAATGAAAACTGAAGTCACTCTGTTAGATTCCTTGTTTTTTAAAAAATGGTAATTAGTGGGTTAAAACTTACCATGATCAAGGCTTCTGATCTAATGGATTTAGTATCAGCTTGGAGTCGGGAAGAGCTGCTTATATTCTTACTTCTTTGGCTATTGATGGTGGTGTGGGTGGACAGCACCTAAGCGCGGGCTGCTCATCACCTGAAGCAATGCGCAGATGAGGAGGAACTGTTTTGATCCTCCAGTCAGAGCTACAACAGACTCAAAACGGGTCACACACTATCACCCAGTGATTCCTGTATCAAGCCAAATTATGTTTGAGATATAGGATACCTTTTAAAAAGGTATTTAAAGCCTCTGTGTTATGGAGAAGCTGCCCTTTTCCTAGACAAGTTGTTCTAACCAGGGCAGTTACCTCCACTGGTAACACATAGCACCTTTTTCCAGGAGCGTGACGTTAAAAAATCTCTTATTCTCAGAAAATCTCTTCCTGGTGGAAGTGCCTCTTCACCTTCTCTTGGATAAACTAAATACATTAAATTTCATATACTTTCCGCTGCACAAATAATGGCTTCTGCATTAGAATCTGGGTTTTGCTGCTGTCTTTTTATTTGCCCAAGAGCGCTGTAGCTGAAAATTTTCAAAATTTAGTGCCTCAAATTAGGCTCATGGATCCATATTTAGGAATCTAAAGTATGTGACCTGAATTTCAGAGGTCCCTAGCACTTTTCACTCCCATTTAAGTCTGCATTAAATTAAGCCAGTTAGATAGATGGTATGCACCTATCTTGAGATGCCCCTGTTTCTCTGTTTTTCCCAAAATATGGGCAGTACTTACCCTTTCACTGAGCAATACTTCAGACTGGAGATTTAACTCCATGTCTGTGTTTCTCACTAATACTAGGATATTTGATTCTGGGAATTGAAATTGGGTGCATGCCTCTTCATGGGGGTTGTTGCAAGAACAATTTGTTGAAACGGGAACATCTTTTATTTTTCCTTCTGGAGACAAATAGGTCACAACATTCAGCTTAAGAAAAACAAGTCCATCCGGCAGTGTCAGTAAGCAAGCATTGGAGATTGATGCTGATGTTCTCCAAGTGCCGGAATTCATTTTGCAGAGTTTGTCACTTTTCTAATTGAAAAAGCTGTCTTGGCAACATTTAGCAACTAAAAATATCCGGTGATGAAGTACAAAAAAAAAAAACAAAGCACCAAACATTCAGGAGCAGACATCTGCTGCCCAGAGTTATAGGGCCTTACAGCAAGGGCACGGCTGCCACGGATGAGGTATACGCCCAGGTATTCTGGCTTCTGAAATGGCGCAAGATTTTTCCTGCAAGAAAAAAAATTGGAGGGTTGTGATCAGTGGCTGGATATATAGAGCATGTGTGGGGAGGCTTTATAAGCACCAATATTTCCCCTGCACACAAATGAAAGAGTTTTACCTGATACTACAGAATATAAAATATTTAATAAAGCATAATGAGGCACCTGTACTGCAACATTGTGTTTGCTGTTTTAATTTCCCCCAAACTTCTCCATGCACCATTCTGTTTTGTTGCTGGTTTATCCTTACTGAACAAGAAAAATCTATTGAATCTTTCTAGATTCCAAGTGCAAAGAGCCATTTATAACAACTGATTTTGTTTTTGTTTGGGGTTTTGTTTTTTGGGGTTTTTTAAGTATCTGTTTCAATGAAATTTTCATCAAGAAGGTATCTCAGGTTAGGAACTACCCTGATATGCCTGATCCAGAGCATGGTCTTCAGCCTGGGTGTCTCATGGGTGCCTGCCTTAACAACCAGGCTGTGGGCTAAACACTTTTAATGACAAATTTGCAAAGAGCTCTCATTACAGGGTGGAATCAAGATAAATTCCCGAGCCTCCCTATTTTTAATGAAATGGCATTCCTGTTTTCTGGCCACTGTGATTGTGAGAGGAAAACGTGCTGATCTTTTCCATCATCGAGAAAATCCAAGAATTGAAAAACAAAGGAACTGATATTTGAGGACGTCATAAAAGTTGCACTGGGCTCAAAGCATTGTTCTCATCAGATTAACAGTACCGTGTATTTCATCCGAACATAACCTTTCATTCAATCAAAATAACAAAGTCTTTCCTGGGTTTGATTTTTATGCACCAAATGAAAGTGCTATAAAACTTAATTGCAACCTATATTCTTCCTAGATATGCAGTATATGAATTTTTAAGATTGAGAGTGTAGTAAGTCATTTAATGTAAAAAGAACCTAAAATATTAAGTAACAACAACAAAAAAGAATGAAATCAGGATATATTTAATACATTGTAACTCAAAAAGGCTTTTCCCTTTCCCCTCCAGCTTGGAGGGTTTTTTTTCCTTTGCATTCAGAGTGAACTTAGCAGGTTTCAGACCAAACCAGTTTTCCAAGCCAAAATAACAAGCATGGAAAAACAGGTACTGATCATAGAGGCTGATTGCAATCTCAGCTCTTTATTATTATCAGAATTTATTTTGTGAATTCAACATGTTATCATGCCGGGTTCAATGCAAACAGAGTAGATAGTTCTTCCTTTCCCCAGTCAATTTATCATCTGAAATACCGTGGAATTAACTGCTGTTATAAGCGTGCAGGACACTTCATTGATATTGGATTCGACTTTATAAAGGTAAAACATCAGTGTTGTAATGACTTCTGTTATGTGGCAGGCCCTACTCCTGACCTAGGTCCTGGAGACTGGGGTTAGAAATGTCCCAGCAACAGTCTGTGTCACACATTTTAATATACACCAGTAGTGTAACAGAAGCAGCAGTCCCAGGTACCCATTTGCCAGGGCGCAAAAAATAGTAGCTATGGGCTGGCCACACTGCCACTGCCAGTAGCCCCGCAGCATCCATTCTGCTATGCACCATTGCTACCCAAGGCAGATTACTGCCCTGTTACACCTCTGATGCACAGCACTTTACCAGCATCAACACAAAAGTACAAGCAGCTGACTAATGACGAGAAGTCCTTGGCAACTTTTCTATAAAGAGACAAAACCTTCCATGCACGTTGCACCAAAAGGAAATTTAGAAGGAAACTGGAGCTGGGATTTATCCACTGACGCTAATGATATAGAGCGGGATGACACTAGCATTTCAAGATTAGCTTGTGATGGATAAATTACTTGAAGGCGGAATATATAAAGAGGGCGTGTCTACATGAGATGCTATGAGCAACGAGCAACAGCAGCGTAGCTGATTGCTACAGTGACATAGCGTCAGCAGGCACTAACTGTGACACCACTGCTGCATCATCATGCCAACAAGCTACTGTGCAGTACCTTGTCACTATGGCAACATAGAGTCAGAAACGACCTGCATGCTGCTGGGACAGCCATTTAATACTTGTGCAGTACCAACTGTGCAGTCAGGGGCACATGTAGGTGTGCCCAGTAACACCTTTGTTTTCTAACTACTGATAAAAAATGGACTTATGGCCTTTGCATCTCACAGAAAAGTATTGAGGCTTTGTCATGGTAATGAAACCCTTCTGCCAGCAATTATCCTTAAGAAAGGTGACAGAATTTAGGTACCGAGGAGCTCCTTCTGGAACTGTATCTCAAGCCTTTCCAGAAACTAGGGAAAATGTAATATCCAACATATCAGCCAGAAAGGCAATAATTACAAGGGTTGTGCAAAGTTTCGGTCCCTGATTCAATTTGGCAGAGATTTGGCACAATTCGGTGGCTGAATCTCCGAATCCAAACCGACTCAGGAGACCCCTTTAATCTCTCCGAATCAATTCAGAGAGATTTGGAAAGATTCGGCAATTCAGACATAGACACAGCTTTAAACATTTTTTATACATACCTCCAAGTACCAGGCACAGCTCATGAACGCTGAGATGCTGGGGCGGATGAAGCGTCTCACAGGAGTGCAGGGGGCTCCCCAGCACACTTGGCAGCAGACCCAGAAGTGGATCGGAAGCACTTCCAGTCCACTCCCAGGTCCTCTGGAGAGCACACAGGAGGGGTCCCCCAGCTCAGTGACTGGTGTCTCCTGGGTCTGGAGGGACACCCAGGATCCCCCCACTGCCAATCACTGAGCTGGGAAGGTGGGGGGGGGGCGGGGTGCCCAACGCGCTTGGCGGCAAACCCAAAATTGGACCAGAAGTAGTTCCAGTCCAGTTCTGGGTTCACCGCCGAGCATGTAGTGGGCCCCCCTGCGCTCCCGTGGGACACTCCTTCTGCCCCACCATCACAGCATTCACAAGCCATGCCTGGTACCTTGAGGTCTTGAGGTGTGTAGAAAAAACATTTAAAGCTGTGTCTATGGCCAAATCGCTGATTCTCTGAATCAGCATTGAATCTTCAGATTTGGATTCAGCTTAATTGAATCAGGGACAGTGATCCAAATCAACTAATCAAATCACTGTCCCCAATTTAGGCCAAATCCAAATCGAATACAGCCCATTTCATACACCCCTAATAATTACCTATGCCCCACTCACCAGCACTAAGTCCACAGAGAATTTATTAAGTGAAAATAGAGATGGAATAAACTTTAGAAAAGCACAGTCTATATGTTTGCTTATTTTCTCCCTATCCCACCCTCTGAGGATGTCTTGGCAATAGTTTTAACCTCGATCTTCCATTCACATTCTGGCAATAGCTACTTCATAGTCATGAGAACATATTTTCAGGTGTATATCTACCTCAAAATAATGCTCTAGTTACATCTAGAGACATCTTGCATAGCCAATCTTGCAGATTCACCATTAATGTTAGAGTAAGTCCTGTGGCCTGAAGCCTCCCAGAAGTAGAGAAATTGTTACTGATACCTGCCAGTGAATAGAGCAAGGATTCCAGAGTTCAGACAAAGTTATCTTCTCCTGCTGAGGGAAGTACTGTCTGTTATGCCCAAAAGGATATACTGCAAATTGTGATTACCACTTTTATCAATCACCGGGCTCAGGGCCCTCATTGGCATTCATTCTTCTTTATCTGTGCTTGTGGCCTCTACAATTTCCACCTCAGCATTACTGCAAACATTATCTCTCCAAACTTCTCAAAGAGAGATTAGTAGGACACCAAGCAGAGACGCACAAACATCAGACAGCAAAAGCTCCTTTTCCTAATTTTATGTTGACTCCGCTATTCTACCCCGCACACAGAACTGTCCATTAAGGTGACTCCTCACCCTAGGCCCTTTTAGTTCAATTCTCTTTCCCTTCCATTGGCCTGCAGGGATAATAAGATTGTATAATCCCCATCCTTAACTGACTTTTGATCAAATGCCCAAAACTACCCGTGATTCGCAACCAAGTTGCCAGGGCACCCTGGGGTGCCTCAAGTTCCCTTGAAAAGTGCCACAGGAAATGTGAGGAGATAAATGAGGCATGAAGAGATAAGAAGACTCAGGCTCTTCCTGCCGAGCTGCTTCCCCAACCATACCGCGTGCTCCCTCTGCAAGGAGTTAAGCGCGGTAATGAATAAATTCATTTTTGAAATGAGGTGCTTCCCAGTTCACTAAAGTTATGGATGGGTTCCTCTAGTATAATGAGGATGCCTTGAGTTTTAAAAGACTGAGAACCACTGATGTAACCAAAGAGTCCTGATCCTATCTCGTTGCTCATCAACAGATGCCAAAGGAGAGCGCCTTTCCTTCTACACCTTCTGTCCACCTGGAGTAGCTAAGCAGCAGTGAGCTGCATGCTTCCCTGTTCATTGACAGAGTCTCAGTCACAGTTTCCCTACTTTAGGGAGGCGTCGGGCCACAGGACTTATTCTAACACAAATTGCTGATTTTTTTCAAGATAGACTTTGCAAGGTGTCTCATGTCATGGAGGGAGACGAGTAGAACATCATTTTGAAATGTCTATACCTGAAAATGCCACTGTTGTTGTGTGTTTTGCAGTAGCGCCTGTCACAGGAACCTCATTGTGCTAAATGCCATGCAAGCAGGAAGGGCCCCTGCCCCAAACCAAGCTAAACTGAATCCAAGTTGAATTTGATGAAAGCCAATCCAATGGTAAAAGAATCAGGTCTGCGTCTGCTTTAACCTCAATCATGGGTTCTTTACCTTACTGTAAACATTAGTGACCACTAACTAACCACTTATGGGGATAAATAAGATGAATCAAGGAACAAATGTTCCTATTTTTTAAACAAAGGCAGTCATGATGAATGAGTGCTTGATATTTCTAGCTACAAATGCTCCGTGTATCTTTCTTCATCTTCCTGTGGTTATCTGTGCATAGTTTCCTTACTGTGTGAGCTCAGCAATGATCGCAAAGTAAGAGTTGGATGAGTGTGTCTAGTACAAATACAGACGCAACCCAAACAGCCTACTAGTTATATTGTGCATTTGGCAATTTGAATGCTACATGAAGGACCAGGATGACTCCATTTCCAATATCTAGCATTCCTTCCAGCTCAAGGCTCGGGGCATATTCATCTTCTTTGAAGGCAGCAGTGCTTCTGGCAGTCCGTTAACTCCTGTAGTCTGCAACCAGTAGCATTTGTAACCTAAGGATCCAAGTTGGAAATGGACATAAGAATGGTCCTAGTGGATCAGACTGATAGTCCATCTAGCTTGGGGCAGGCAAAATACGGCCCATGGGCTGAAGCAGGCCCACTGGGCAATTTCATCTGGCCCACAGGTGCCCACCAACTAATTGTACCCCACTTAGCCCATGCACCTCACTCCCACCTTCATAGGCAGAACAGCTTGGTCCAGCCAGCATGCAGCTTCTGGGTGGGGCTGCTGCTGCCACTGCCGCAGCTGCCAAAGGATCTGCTCACCTTCCCCAGCATCCCACCCGCTCACTTCAGGCACCAGGTAAGGAAGTGACTGATTCTTTTGGGGGTGAGGTTGGAGACAGGGGCAGGGTTTTTGTGGGGGAGCTGCAGCTGGGTAGGGGCAGAAAACAGAGGGTTGGGGCTGGCGCAGCACAGAGTCCACACCCAGGGGGCAGCAGTAGTGCAGAGCTCAAGTGTGCATGTGAGAGTGTGAGGGAGGGTGGGTAGGTGTGGGGACCCTTCACACTCTCCCCCCATGATGCACAGCCCCTGACACTAGTGGCGGCAGCAGCAGCACTCGGCGGGCACTCAGGGTGCTCATGGCCCATGCAGGAGCTGCCACCCAGAGGCGTGCAGCTCAGGCCAGTGCTGCACATGGTAGTGAGGAGCACTGCACACGTGCAGCACCCAGCACCATGCACCACTGGGGAAGCCCCACACAATGAAGGCCACTGCTTTCCCACCCCCTGCCATGCAGGTCCTGGGACTCTACCGGAAGTGGAAGGGAACCCCAGACCCTACTTCATTGTGGAGTCCTGGGACCTGCACAGGGTGGGAAAAGCATCTGGCTCCATGCATGGGGCTTCCCCCAGTGGTGCGCAATCCCAGGAGCTGCATGTGTGCTGTGCAGAGTCCTGTGTGATAGACACGGGCTGGCGTGGCTGCTTGCCACCATGTGCAGCACTGGCTGGAGCCACAAGCACCCTGAGCACCTACTGTCTACTGCTGCTGGTGGTGGCAGAAGCTGTGCGCCATAGAGAAGTGTGTGGTGGGTCCCCACCCTCCCTCACACCCACACCCTGTCTCCACAACCCCCCCAGATATACATCCCCAACGTACACTATTGCCCCCCTACAGACAGCCACACCTCTTCAATGCCCCCACACCCCCCACCATACATGCACACACCCCCAACCACACCCCACACCCCCCACACACAATATACAAGAGTAAGCCTTTATTTTGAGTTATTATGCAATAAACACAAATCATGACAAAAATATTTTTGTATTAAAATTAAAATATGTTATAATAGGTGTTTGACTTTTAGCATCAGATCTGGTTATTTTCTGGTTCAGATAGTAAACTGCCCCCCGCCGAAAAAATAGAAGTACTTCTGTGGGGTAAGGGGGAGACTCCCAGCCAGGGGTTAGGAGCAGAACTTCTGGTCCCAAGATGGCAACCAGGGGGCGGGGCACCTGTCAAGGGGCGGAGCTACCCTTGTGGTACTCGACAGCTCACCAAAACTCATTTGGCAGCCCTCCAGCTGAAATAATTGCCTGCCCCTGATCTAGCTGGTTTCCCATTTCAAAAAATAATTAGTAAGAGGTGCTTCAAGGGGACCAGCTACACAGTAATCTGTTGTGAGGGGAAGTCGCCCAACCCCAGGTAATTCTTGGTGGTCATGAGCCCTGAAAGTCTGAAACTTTATAGTCTTCCTGGAAGAAAAATTGTGCCAGATCCTCAGTTGTGTTGGATCGGTTTGGTTCCCATTGACTCAGTGGTATTATGTCAATTTGCAGCAACCAAGGATTTGGCTCACTCTATCTGCTCTAATTTTAGGGGCTGTCATTATTATGTAAATCTGCAGACCCTCCTCAGACTGTTACTAATCTCTTGGCTGCGGTAACATCTTGTGACAGAGTAATGATAAGCTACATGGGGGAAAAAACCCAAACAAATTAAACAGATTCCTTTAATCAGTTTTAAAGTTGCTGTCTCCCAATGGCATCGCTTCCCCCCTTGTTCTTGTATTTCACTAAAGCGGAAAGAGCAGATCCTCCTAGTTTTAACCTGAAGCAGAAAGTTAACCAAACCTCATAAAAGTCTCAGGTCCCAGCTCATCATTTTTGTGGGGAGGCAGGAGGGAAGGTGGAGGGGAAAAGTGGGGAAAAGTTATTTGATCCTGTCTGTTTGCCCATCCATATCTGAAATGTCATGTTTGATCCCATCCTTTTTTTAAACCTGCCTAAATCTCTAAGTTGCTTCATATCAAGCCGAGCAGCCATGCTGTTCCTGGAAATCAAAGCAATTGCCATTAAAATACATATTCTAAAAGGATTGCAGGAAACCTGTGGGCCTAGCAGTGCTGCTGGAGTTGCAGTGAGACCCAGAGATGCTAACAATGGCCGTGGCTTTGAAATACTGCTGATTCCTCCATCTCCAGTTTCCCCTTGTCCCAGTGGTGTCATTTCAAAATGCATTACAGCTGAAAGACTTTGGGATGTTTTAATTACATGTGACTAAAACTTGCTGTTGCTAGAATTAGTGAGCCCATGTTTACAATTTATAGGTCTCAGTTTCTACGCTAGCGAGGTAATAAATAACATGAAATGGGCCCTTTAGTATTAGAAAATTCCGAGCTACTCTCTAAGCCTTGACACACGCACGCACACATACACACACTCAAAAACCCTCATAAGGTTTGAGGCCAGCACGGTATGAAATACAGCAGAATGTCAAACCTGTGGGGCTGGAGCAGGAAGGTGGTAATAAATTATTTACCCACAGGGTGAGAAAGTTTGAACCTTCAGACTTGGCCTTTCCATTGTTTTATTTGGGAGAGGGGGGCAGAAGGGGGAGATTTCTGCATTGGTGGGGCTGATCCAGTTGCTAAAGAGTGCTTATTCCTAGCAAGTTCTCAGCAAATCAATGCCACCGATACGGATATGTCATAGGCGTGTGCGCCAAGGGCTACTTGTTCAAGCACACCAATGCCAGTGGTATATTGGGTACAAAAAGACCTGTGAGATGCAGAGGATGAGTGCGGTCTGATCAGGAGAGTTCAGAACAGGCCGGTAGGACTCTTTTTGCAGCTCTCCTTCTGTTTAGCTCAATGGACTTATAAAAGTCACTTAAGGCTTGAGGCTGCACCATTCTGAATGCCCTGATCCTGAAAGGTGCCTAAGTAAGGGCTTGATTTTAAGCACAGGAACAGCCCCATTGACTTCAGTGCAGCTGTTCTGCAAAAGTGTAAGTGAGAAAAGAACACATTTTATGTGCCCCAGTAACACTGATGTGATTGGGCCTGTGAAAGTATATGGTGGAGTCAGTTCATGGTGGGAAATGCTTTGAAATCTTTGAGTGCAAGATCTCAAAGCACAATAAAAAGCACAATAATAAGTATTAATATTAGAAACAGCAATGAGCCAATACTTCCTAGCAAATCGGTCTATGGAACTAAGGAATATAGGACTTGAAGGGGCCACTGGGGCCAGTGACTTCTGCCTTTTCTTTCTGTGCATGGGCCGTGCGCAGTTTGATTTTTCTGCTTATATTCATTCGTCAAGGTAAATTCTTAAATGAAATTCTGAAAAAAAAAAATCTGAAGTCATTAAGTCATTCCATAAGAACTAGCATTAAAATTAAGTTTTCTATAGTGTGACCTGTCAGTGCAAGGGGTTATTTCTGTTTGACACTTAGTTCGCATGAGGTGGTCGTTCCCCACCTAGCTAATTATGGCTTGTGTTTATGAGTCAATCACATACGTCCCATGAATGTCCTTTGATATTCATGCCGCATTTTCTGTTTTGTGCAAACATATCTACACCTAAATGTTGTTAATGGGTTATTCATAGAAGGCAAATACTAATAATACAAAAAGGATATGCATATACACACAATCCATGGAAACCAGGAGGGAAAGTTCCCTTAGCTTAGCAGTGTGCTGCCATTTTTTATTTGAAATGTAATAGCTGTATCATCGACACAAAATCACGTATGATAACTGTTTATGAGGACCAATCTTAGAGAGAAGCAAACAGCATCCATAAAGCCAGGGATGACTGTAGGTGTCTATGCCTCGCAGACAACCCGAGTGCCAGCGTTCATTTTCATGCGCACGCAGAAGGAGCGAGCTTTTCCCCGACAGTGAACAGCCTCAGAAGCAGTCGGCTCCGATTTCTTGTGGGACATCATCTACTTCAGGGACTGAATGCAACGCTGTAGAAGCAACTCTTTTGGGAAGCTGTGCGAAGGAAGGCATTGAGGTTCATATTTAATAGTTACTGGCACGTATAATAAAAGGCAAAATAATCCCCTTATCCTTCGGGGGGGGTTCAGTTAATCTGCATTGACATCTGTCAAGTCCCAGGTTCGTGTTTCATGAGCTGCCAGTGGTAGTTGGCAAGGGCAGTTTCATAGATTTCATAGACATCAGGGCTGGAAGGGACCTCGGGAGATCATCGAGTCCAGCCCCCTGCCCAAAGGGCAGGAAGTCAGCT
>NW_017728909.1:12974002-12988659 GCF_001723895.1 Crocodylus porosus | reverse complement strand
TTCCCTGTGCCGTATTCCCCATGAATTTTTACACAGCTGTCCATGCCGGTCGCCAACATCAGCTTGCAGGGACATGTAGCTTTCCTTCACATAGAGAGCTACACCCCCGCCCCGCAGTTCTTAGCTGCGGTTAGAAATAGTGGGGGAACGGAGTTGCTTTTCTCAGGGAAACCTGGTCTTTTCAGCAAAGAAAAATCAAAACCCAAAATATTTCCACTCAAAAGCAAAGGATAGCACTCCAGAAATGTTGCTGGGATGCCTCATGGGAGCCCATGTTTGGATACTCCACAGTCTCGGTCTTCACCGTGACATGAAATATCTTGTTGGACCCCATTTCCCATGGTACTCTGGGGTCTTCCTTCTTGATAAGGGCTCATCATAGGAGGCCCATGCCATGATGCACCATGGGAATTGTAGTCTGGCTGGCATCTGAGAACAGCAAGAATGTGAAGAAACAAAGCTAAACAAAGCTAAAAACTGTTGAGGCAGAACAGGGGCTCAGCCAAATAGAAACTTTGTTTGGTGACACAGACCAATGAAAAATAAAATAAAAATTTTCCACAAAAAGCTGATAGTTGTTTATCACCAAAATATTGGGAGGTTGATGACAAATGGTCCTAGTGGAACTGTCTTTTTTCAAGGCTGATAACCATTGTGAACACATTTTTATCTATATTTGATTTTCAGATGCAACAGTAGCCCCTGGAGTCAGCCAACACTGCCCCTAGCCGTGGGATAGGGGGCACTAACCTCCCTAAAACCTTCAGCTGTGTCCTGTGATAAGGGCCAGGCAAAAAAACCCCAACATTTTCTTTCTAGTACTCCTATGTGCCATACACTTATTACAATGATTACAAGTGCTGTCTGGAAAAGACCTTTGGGACTATCTATCTGGCTAATTTTGTCATCTATAATCCAGTCCTACTTGTGGCTTGTACCAGCTGTATTTATTTAAGATTTCCCTTTATAAACTCCTTAATAAAAACCCGTGGTAGTGTCAAAGAGTAGTTTTTGCACTGTAAAAATGATCCCTGGTGGGGTTATAATTTATATTTTCAAACTGAAACCCATTGTCTGAGTTGTAAATTTTTTCAGCTGTGTAACTCTGAGCAGTAATGATGATTATAGCCTTTATTGTTGACTTCGCTTTCTTTTCTCACCTGAGAAGGTTATGTTTTCACAAGTGCAATTAAAATGGAGAGCATGCCATTGTAAATTGTGAGAGTGTCTATACAAAGTGTGAATGCTTTATTGAGTTTAATAAAAATAAAAGCAGAGGGAGAAAAAAATGACAAAAGCCAAGGATGGTTTGGGGGTTCGGGTACTTGACTACGATGCTGGAAATCTGGATGTGGCTCAAGACTCTGATCTTCATCACTTCACATAGCTCAGATTCCAGGAAACACTTAAGTGTGTGCTCAAGTACATACTTAAATCCTATTGGTTTCCATGGAACTTAAAGGCAAGTTTAAGTGTTTCTTGAATGTGAATGGTTTCCCAAGTCTGCAACCGGAGCTACTTCCTATCTCCAGCCTGTTAGGGTTGCTAAATCCTTGAGAGAGGCTCTCTCTTCCTATTTGTCTGATACAAGGGATGCCCCTAATATATAAATAATAATGAATATAGAACAATTGCATATTTTCAGTTGAGATTTAAATAGAGCGAGGGCATCGACCACAGCCACACGAATAGTGCTCTGTATAGAAGGAGGCACGGTGGCTTTTGCCTAAGGCATAAGTTGAGTTTTGTGAAGATGAAACCAGTGCTAAGCTTAGAAAGCTTAAAGAAGAGGAGGAAAGCAGGTTCTGTGGGGTCAGGTGGAACAAAAGCATAAAGGGTTTCAAAGCAGATCCAGAAATGGGTGAGAAACCCATGAAATTGTTTGAAGAGATGGTGTCATGGTTATGGTCCTCTGCCCTTGCAAGAAGATCCAAACAGCCTTCTGCACAGGTTGCAATGCTGACCCTACAAAACCATGAAGAGGGGGCTGACAGCGTAGGCATGGGTAAAAGACAAGGAAGAAGTCCAGGGGAGGATTGGAGCAGTGCTGGAAGATAGCGATAGACCAATTTCAGGCATGCGTAGCTTCAATGACTTTATAAATTGCTTTTTACATTAGATGGGGCATCACACCTGCAGAAAATGTGCAGCTACACTACAGTCCCCTGGGAAAGAATCAAAATGTGGGCAAGATGTGGGAAGCCTGATTTGCTGTTGTGAAGGTCAAATCAAAGACTATGCCCAGGCCTACCAAGGGTGTCTAAATTTAAAACAGACCCCATTTTCCAGAGCTGGTGATAGAAGCTGTTTTATCCAGATAGAGTTCCCTAATCCCTCTCTGATTAGAGGCTAGTGAAGTTAAGCTAATTTTGCTTCTTCAGGCAGCACTCTGCTTGACAGAGTCGGTTCATCGTTAAGAAAGACCTGCTGTTGTGATGGCGAAACAAATAATTTTGTCCTTTTGAGCTAAGAAAAATTTATTATTGATTTTGGCTTAAGAGTGATAAGTGGTTTCTTTATGATTCTCATCATGTTTAGAGTGCTGTTATTTTGGATGTTAGCCTCACATATACTTGTGGAAAATTCAGCACTACAACACGTTGTCTCTCAGAAATTTACTGAGGGGTTTCCAAGGTCTCCAGTTTTTTGGGTTAGACGGCCAGGAAAAGTAGGCCAAGTATATGAAACAGTATCTCCACTGGATTACAATTTAATTGGCCTGACAGCCTGTAGATATTGATTGTTTTGGAAGAAAGGTCAAGCAAATGCAAGAGTTTTTCCTACTTAGGACTGAAGGTTTGGTTTATCATGGAAGACCACATAACTATCATCTAAATTCCTCATAAAACCAACCATCACATGGGGCTTTCAGGCAGATTGCTGTTTGCTAAAGCAGCATGTAAATCCAAATGCACAGACCCTCTGAGTGGTCAGGAGCTACTGATTGGCAAGCCTTATGGAACGGTTGCTGTAGCACTATGGAGCACCTGAATAGAAATTTAAACAGATGAAGGATAAAAGCAACATGGGAGATACCGCATGGCGCACTGCGGTTGGCCTGTCCCATTTCCGAAGGACAAGACCCTGCAAATGCTTACTTGGCCTACTGAATCCTGGAAGCAATGCACTCTGTCCTTTCGTGCCCCAGGAGAAGGAGATTTGGGGCTGTAAATCCAGGCAGCATCATCAGCATTGAAGTTCCTAAAACTGAATCAGCTAGAAAGCATAGCAAAAAGCCATCACCAGAAATTATGGCTGAAAAGAACAACGGATACCACCACGAGTATCTTCGAACACAAGTCACGGTCATATGCGAGTGTTTGGATGCGTAAGGGATGGGATTGTAGGATTGTTTGTAAAAACAGACTAAACTAATGTTGCTTCAGAATATGGACCATAGGGTACAGGTAGCAAAACCTAAGGATAACTATAGATTGCCACTGATCTATTTTGCCACGCCTCTTAATCACAAATTATTTATTTGTACAGTAAGTAAAAGACTTCCTTTCTAACTAGCAAGTAACAAAAGCAGCTAAAATGGCCAATACCTTTAGAGAAAGATACTCATGTCCATCAGGATCAGATTCAGCAGCACTGTCTGGTGAGGAGCACTTACTCAAGCAAGTAGTGCCCCTGCAGCCGGCAGGAGTATGCTTATGAATAAGTGCTACCCAGCATGAGTGAAGACAGCACACTTTGATCTGCAGAATGATTAATGTTGAGGGTGAGCATGGGGCTAATTATTTCGTTAGGACTTAAACCCATGGAAGTCAATGGGATGTCTCCTCAGTGATCTATGGATCAGGTGTTTTGAACCCAACCTAATGTTCACTGAACTCAGTGAGAGGTTTTCCACTGACTTTAATGGATGGTGGATCAAGTCTTATGAATATAAAAAGCAGTAATATCCTCTTATTCAAAACCTGGTGTCTAGGTAAAGGCTAGTGTCTGGCAGTAATGTATATGAAGTGGGTAAAGTTCAGGCTTATTAATATGGTAGGGCAAGGAGAAATAGTGATGGTAAAGACGAGAGGAAAGATGGTTCACAGGGTAGGTTGTAGTGATCTGAGTCCAGTTTCTTCTGCTGCCACTAGCTTCTGATTTCCTTGGGTCTGACTGCCATTGGCCCTTGTTCCTCCTCCTGAGAACAGAGGTACAAGCACTTTCCTACAGCACAGCAATGTTGGCCCTATAAGTAGCTCTGAGAGAAGATTAAGCTAGATGTATGTAGGAAAGAGTCTTGATTCAGGCTCCCTTGTGTTCCCCTTACTTTCGTGGGGAGTCCAATTGGAGCTGACTCGTAGGAGCCAGGAGTGTTGCCAGGAGAGGGAATTGGAGTTCCTGAACAGTAACCTCCAATATAATGGAGTTTTATCTTTTTTTCCAACAACACCTAGACGTCTTAGTTAGCGCCTGCATATGTACACACCCACACACTCACTCACACTTCTGAAAAGGCACCGGCACACAGGCAGAACACCACCTTCCTTTCCCTGGTGCATCTTGACTTTTTAAGAGTCATCATCATCCTTCACACAATTACATCTTAGCAAGTACTTAACAGATACTTGGGCATTGGGCATTTTTTCTGAGGTCTCTCTGTCCTGCTGGGATGCACCTGTACTTCGTTGTGCTATGCGCGGTTTCTCACTCAGTGGACGACTAACTAGGTTACTGTTCATACTCCCTTTGGTTAACCTCCAAACCAGTTAGTAGGGAGGGCAAAGAGTCTTTTTGTGACCATGAAGCCTTAATTATGGCAACAGGATCATTTCTCCATCTCATGAAGACATAAAAGCAATGAAGAAGCAAGCCAAGACACTCAAACCTGGGTAACTAAAGATAGACCCTGTGGGCGCTTACAGAAGTGGTACTTGTTATACTATTGGCCCCTTGAAAACAATCTTCAGCAGGAGGCTCCAATGCATCCCCTCTTCCAGCACGGGCTGAGAAAACCCCAGTCTGGAGCTCCGTCCCATCCCTTCTACACCCTCCCATCATGCAGACAGCACCAGCGCTTGGAGGAGGGGGATGGGATTAGGGTAGAGAGGCTGCAGACACACAGCTCCTCCTGGATTGGCTCCAAAGTGGAGCTCAATATTTTAACCTCGCTGCCCCCGGTGACCCAAAAGGGAACGTCTCTTGAGGCGGGGAGAGGGGAAGGAGGTCACTGTAATTCATGGCACTTCCTGTGAAGCACCATGAGTTACAGTGGGGATCTGCACATCTGGCAGTGCCCTTTGTGTGACCAGATTTGCCTAAACATTCAGCACCTAGCAGGTTCTCCTGACTTGCATGGCAATTGCTAGATGCTGAGCCATTTTGAAAATCAGTCTAGACATATTCAAGGGTTTTAGTGTGGTTTTAGAAACCTAATTTAGGTTCCCACTTTTTAAAAACCTTATGTGAGTGAGGTTTCCATCTAGCCTGGCATGACTTCAGCAAGATTGATCTCTTCTGCAATCTACCCTGGAAGAGGAAGGGAAGGGTGTCACTGAAGTGTTTAGAGTTTGAAATTCTGTGATCTCTGAGGGTCCCCCCCCCTACAGCTCGCTAGTTGGATTCTTATCCACTGAACAAATTTAAAAGGGCCACCTCGCTTCCCCAGACTGTCCTGGAATAAAATGATAGCAGCATGCATCAGGATATTTTTAGCAAGTTGATTTTTAGGGTATAGCTGCAATTTATTTAAATCTGTGTTGAGGCTGATTTATGCATCAGATGCTGCTATTGCAGTGGGCCCAACTGCAATTCTGATTTTAACAAGTTGAGTGGCTGGATGAATCAAGGTTGAATCAAAAAAGGGTCATGCTTTCCCAACTGGTAAGGGTCATCTGCAGAAGGATCCTTCTCTATCCTTACAAGCTGGGTAGGTACTGTCCCATGAGGAACAAGCTGCCCAACAAGTTGACAATCTCCAAGGAAGGCAATTCTACAAAAAAGCTGGATACACGTTTCTCTAGGATAGTATAAGAATACTGTATCTTGTATCTGTGCAAGGCCTTGGACTAGATGGCCCTTGAGTTTCCTTCCAATCCCAGATTTCTTGGTGCAGAGAGTATTTCCTGTTGATAATTCCATGAGCTCTTGATGTGCCAACAGCGATGTAGTTTGTTGGCCATTCATTATTGTGCTTCCACAGGAAGTCAATCTACCAGCATACACTTTTCAGGAGGGATTTTGGCTGAGTCAACCACAATCCTTGTAGAAAACCCCTTTCCAGGATGGAGATTGGTTTAAAAGGCACAGTCTGGTTCTTATGGCCAGGGTTTATAGAGTTTCTGGATCCAGCACCTCTGCTGATCTTAATGCTGTTCTTATTCTCAGTGGAAACTGTTGGTTGCAGAGGAGCTCTTCCTTGACATGCCAGAATGGGAGCTGAGCTCTTTGGCAAAGGTAGCTCAGCTGTAGATGATAACTTCTGAGACCGTGACCCTTCTTCTCCAGGGTTTTGGAGTGGAAGTGGAGCTGAGAGATACATAGGCTGCACCCAAATGTCTCACCTGTAAATGGGCACATAGGTATTTGGGCTTGGGAGTCGATGATGATGATGAATGTGAATTCCAGCCAGGCAACTTGCCTATGTGTCCTTGGTGTGGGAAGCTTGTGTGACTTCACCAAGCTCTTCTGGTGGCTCTTCTGGGCTCAGGCAAGCCCTAGATGAGAGTTAGAACTTAAAACCACATCAAAACCCCCAGAATACAAGCTAGAGACTTATTGTTAATTTACGGATTTAAGCGGTGCCTTTTGTTGATCTTCTGCTCAGGGTCACGTTTCAGCCAAGAAACATACTGGTTTGTGAGTCAAATGGAAGAAAGATGCCAGAAGCTCTCACATAAAGTGAAGACGATAAAACCACAGAACCAAATTCACTGACACTGTGAACATAAGTCCACTGAAATCAGAACAGTTTTAGTCATTGGTACCAGCAGTATATTCAGCCCAGGACTTTAAATTCTGCTATGTCTCTCCCAGTCTGAAGGTCATGAGAGTTAAAAGCACGAGATGTTTTGCTTGATAGAAGAATACGTGTGTCTCATTCAGCATCCAAATTCAACATCTAAGATTCCTATGCATATAAGATAAGGCGATGTGTCTATAATATAGGAAAGCATATAACTTTATGAAAATGAGGAGCACCCAACCAACATGTACACACTGTTTCTAAAAATCAATCCAACAGATTAATGTACAAAGATTCCGTTTCTTTGTCACTTTCTTGACCTTTAAAGCAAAGCCTAATTCCAATTAGTTCAGTTATAAAGTCCATAATTCTTGTAGGTACTGCAGAGTGCAACACATTATCATTTTACAATGTTCTCCCTGATTTGCAGCACAAAACATGTGCTCCTTATGGGAATTTGTTGGCAAGCATTTGGGGCAGCTGGAAGTGATCATGAAGTGCAATTACTGTCTGTACATATCCACATCTGGAAAACAGTTCTTTGCAGATTTTAAAATAGCCTTAATGAAGAATGGAACCTTGTACTTGAATAGATGGAAAGGGTGAAGGGGTCTCAACGCCAAATTTGTTAGAGAGCCAGAGTGAAAAGAACACACTGTACAGAAATAGAAAATAATTAATGGAAAATTAATTATTGTCAGAAATGTTTGCAGTCATTCTTAGTGGAGGGTGAAACATCATTCATGAGCAGGGGTGAAGGGAAGTTCCCATTAAATGAAATATTTAGTATTTACCATTAAAAGTTTAACACTTGTATCAGCTCAGTGAGGTATGCTTGTTAATAGCTTTTAATATGTAGCCTTATGGAGTACCGGTAAGAAAGATGCTCGTTTGCTTGAACTAGTTTTAGAGAGGTATTGAAAAACCACAGAAGCTCTCATTATTGAACTGGAACCAGTCTAAGAAACATTCATATGCACATAACTAAAATAGCTTTATGAATTCCCCGTGACCCAGAGAAGAAGTGATAGATATACAATAGAGGTGCAATTTTCAGTCATTGCATCGCCATTTTCCTATCCTAGATATCCATTCAGATAACCATTACCATGGCAATTTATTTGTTGTCTACAGGCCACATCTCCATTATGTTGTTGGGTGAGGAGGGTGGTCAGTTCATAATGTCCATCATGCAATCAAAACTATTTGTTGGAGTAACCATGAACCCGTATGGTCTAATTCCTTTAAAGTTGTGTGTGTCCATTTCTGAGGGTCCTATTTAAGACACAGTGGCCATGTCTACACGAGATGCTAAAAGAGCAGTAAATTAATTCTAGCACATCACAGCAAAAGCTGTGCAAGTGTGCTAATGCACAGTAGAAGTAATCTACTACACATTAGCATCACCTAAAAGATGAACACTGGTGCTACTGCTGTTATTACAGGTACAAACTTAATGCACCGTAATTGCAGCACATTAATGCACCTGTAGACATGCCCAGTGGGGCTGATTTTCCAGAGTTACCAGTGTCTTGAAAATATACATGATGTTGATGGGTGCTGCTTGTACCCCACACATCTCAAAGCAAGACACAAGGTGCCCGAAGTCTTAAGTTATCCACAATGCCCACATTTGAAAATGTTGTCTTTGTTTTAAATCTTTTTTTAATCAATCTTCACAGAATGTCTCAGCGCTCTCCCAAAGCTGTCTTTTCAGATCTCTTTCTCTCAAAATCATCTATAGGTTTTCCTACCAGCTTTACTTGCTTTGTCATACAGACATCACAGGGCTGGTACCTCTCTCCTTTTCCCTTTCTGCCTCGGGATGACAGGCAAAGCCCTAGTTTTGACCCTGCAAGCTTATTAGAGATCCCACAATGCTGTGCAGGATTTTGTCTTGTGCAAATGTCCATTTGTGTAAAGATGCTCTGCTAACTTAACTTCACTGTGTAGTTGCCTCTGGATTTCTCCCCCTTCCCGCATAGTGTTGTTGACTCAGCCAACCAACCATCATGCTCCCTTTTGATTTTAGATTAAGCAACCCATGTGCGCCATTTGTTAGAAGGTTTGAGAATCCTTCTGGATGAAAGATCTTAGAATTGGTCACTCCCCCTTCCTCCTCGTTTTTCTCCAAAGACCAAGCTAATCGTTGAGTTGCTCACCAACTGAAAAGGGAGTTAGATCAGGTCCTGTGTGAGCACTTTTACGATGTGGATACTGCTAGATTATTTCTAACAGGCCCAACCCAAACCACACTCCTATAAGACACGAATTCAAGCAAATAATGCTGTACAAATACAGAAGGAAATAATGGTACTGGGTTTGCAGCCATTATAAGAAGTTATCTTTTTCTGCAAAGAGTAAGGAAGAAATGGGTGATAGTAATGATAATACTGATTATGATAGAAGAGGATGTTACACCTAAAATGATTCATTTTACAAGGGGGGATGTCAAACATATGACCTCCAAGCCAGCTCTGGCCCGTGGAGCTGTCATCTAGGACTTCTAGAAGGGGCAGGGCCATTAGTGGGTGTATTAACTGCTTGCCTGCTGCCAATCCAGATCGGGCCCATGAGAAGCCCTGCAATTTGAATCCAGCCTGGAGGGTGTAAAGTGGTGGGGGCTGGGTGAGTTTCAAATCCCTGATATAGAACATCAGAGGTCCAACGTCTTTAGCTAACCCTGCTAGCCACATACTCTCCAGGTGCAGACTATTCAGGCCACAAACCCACCACTTATGCTCAAAAGATATGAGCTCTTTGTCAGACAGACCATGAATTGTTCATTATCCCAGGTATCCTGGGTCAGTCCGCCTCTGTACTTAGTAAGAACTTCCAAGACACGGTCATGATATGATGTCATGACCTTGCTTGTAAAATAGAAGTTCGTGGCATTTGAGCTTAGTTTACAGAGCTGGGTGACAAGACAGGTTTGCCTGACTGGTTCTCCCATCCTTTTTGTTCTCAATACATGAAATGACAGCAAATACTCAAAGCCATGCAGTTACATTTTTAATTACCCCAGTTGCATTTTTTGTGCAAGCAAAATATGTACGAAATGCAGTCAAAATAATTTTTACAGAGTTTTTTTAGGCCATAAAGTTCTATTGTGAACATGTAGCTGCTTCACATTTAGCACATCTACCTGTGCATTAATTATGCCATAATTACGGCACATTGAGTTTAGTACTTGTAATAACAGGTCCTAGCTTTATGTTCTATAATTGGCACTACTGCGCAGTAGCACCAGCACACTTCTTTTAGGTGATGCTAATGCATAGTAGACTAATTCTACCACGTATTAGTGCATTAACATGGCTTTCGCCATGGCATGCTAATGGCCATTGGAATTAGCCTACTACGCTTCTAGCGTCTTGTATAGATGCACCCATTAGCTACAGAATTTCACCCAGTAATTCCTGCAGCACATAAGTAACTTCTGGTGGAGCAAGAGCATCTTCAGAACACTTAAAAGCAAGGATTTTTTTTATCCTTGTCTCTCGCATCTTTTTTTTTCCTTGACCATCATGGCTACAGCATCCCTCCAACTCTACCAGAACTTAAGAACACATGGAGTTTTACGTCCAACTATGATATCAAAGTTAGATCATTTATTGGTGATGGATTTTCCGATATTAACCAATTTACTCGACATTTTACTTGTATTGCAGCATTCCTTCCACAAGCCCACTAATGTTTAGGATTTCGGAGAATGAAAAGAAAGAGACCTTGCTGACCTATCTCTTTCCTTTCTTTCTTTACCTTTCCCAACCACCCTGTTCAGAATGTGTGACCACTCAAGCCAAAACTAAAATCATATTATACTTGTAAACAGAGAAGAGCCAAATTCTGCTCCTAGTAACACCATCATCATCATCACCATCACCATTATTATTATCATTATTATTATTATTTGTGTCACAATAGGGCCTAGAACCCACCAGTTTTTATATGTTAAAAAAACTTTGCCTTACAGAGTTCCTGTATAAACAAACAAGATAGACAAAGCCTTAAAGAAAAGGTAGATTATTGCTACTGTTATGACTGATGTCAAAGTTACTAGTAAAACTGTCTTTCAGTGGAAACGATTTTATTTTGCGGGGGGGGGGGGGGGAACCAGCTACTTTCTAAGGATTTTTTCACCAAAATGTTCAAAAATCTTAATATTTTACCCAGGAGAAAATCTAAAAAATGACCCCAATTTTTTGCTACAAAAATATATTTTGCACAAAGTGCATTTGATTTCAAAGACACATATCAACTGGGGGGGAAATGCCTAACTCATCATAATAAATAGGGATTGATTTGAAGCCTCTACCTACATTTCTGCTAGCGTTCACTATTATAACTGAAAATTCCTATCTATACAAATGTTGAGTGTATGATCGATTCATGCTGTTGTTTGATTCAGTAACATTTTTACCCAAGTTGTAGCCATTATCGACCCTACTTCACAAAGTGCTTTACAAGGCCAATATCAATATTCCTTTTTTACAGGTGGTAAAACTGAGGCACTGACTGATGAAGTGACTTATCTGAGGTTACCCATTGAGCCAGTAGTAGAGCTGGTTATTGAACAAAGGTCTTACGTTTTCAGCTGTTTTCCATTCATTCCTACTTTTACGTTCTCTGCCAGTGCGCTTTACAATCTAATTTCACATTGTGGGAAAAAGTGTTATACTGAAAACAGGCTTACAATGATATATGGCAAAAATTATTTATCGTATCAATTTTTTTGCAGGAATTTACATCTATGCACTTTAATGTTTCTGGACAGGAAGTGCAAATATTAATAAATTAACATGGTTATTAAATTAATTATGACTGTAAAGTCACTGTGATACTCAACTCCTTTTTCAAATCTGACTTGAACAATAAATAAAGGGAAACGCCATTTTCATGATAGGAAACAATGAAGACCTTGTAGAAATGCTGAAAGCAGGTAAAGGAATACTTGGAAAATATGAAGATTAGTGGGTCCACATAACATGCACTGTTTGGTAAAGAATTACCAACATTGTTTAGTTATACTTAGCAAACTTACTGAACCACTAAGTTATTTCTGATGAGTCATGGGGAAATGGCAAGATTTCATACAAATGAGGGTAGGTTGGAAATGTCCTGCCAGTATTTGAGAAAAAGGGAAGGAAAAATCAACCTGATGATTACCTCCCTTTTAAATTTTGAGCAAGAGATCTATTACATCACCTAGTAATCATTCAAGGGTTATAGCACAATATCCATATTAAGGGAATATTGCAAACAGAATGGATAGAAAACTACAACGTGTAATTTAGGGAATAATCCTACATTAACAATAAAAATCATGCTCAGCACTTTAGGAGTCCCAAGGAGTCTTTCAGCTCCCTTATGTAGTAAGAAGGTAGAGGTGTGTTGCTATCAACATTGCAAAAATGGGGAAACTGAGGCACAGACAACTTAAAGTATTCACCTCTGGTGCTACACCATGTCCCTAGCAAGTCAGGGCAGAGCAGTGAGGATGCAGGGATGTGGCTGAATGCAGAGAAGACTGCTGTGCTTTATAAATGGGTACCTGAGGATTCAAAGGTGGCTATATATGATGCTGGCAGCATTGTCCCCTGTGCTCTACTGCCTATAGAAACTGGTATGCCTAAAGCATGCTACCCAAGGAGCTCTTAGGGCTAAGGGAAGAGCTTTTGACCTGACACAATATATGCAGAGCAAAGAGAGAGTGAAAAGCCAGGTCAAAATTGCTGCCTTTTTAGTGGCCTTTTATTCTTATCTGCATATGTCCATCACCTCCGTGGACCAAATTCAGCCTCGCTGTAATGCCCTGGATATCAATAGAGCCCTTGGTCTCTCAGATGAAAAACTGTGATGAGTAATTAGTCTCAGGGTTCAAATTATAGTTTCATAGTTGTTCGGAGCTGGAAGGGACCTTACAGATCATCAGGCCCAGCCCCCCTGCGTTTGGGCACGAAAGACTTGCTAGGATCAGATGACCCCAGCAAAAATACTTTGACTTTTGGAAGGGGTCTGCAAAAAAAAAAAAAAAATTGGGCTGCCCATCACAATGCCCTAATAAAATCAGAGCCCCTCCAGATTATGATTTTCAAATCTTTGTCTCTTATGGGGGGGCTCAGCACCTCCCCCCGCCCCTCCCCCCGGACTCCCCTGTAATTCGAGCCCTGATTAGCCTCGGTGTAGTCAGGGCAGCAGGTTCTGAACCCGGGTTTCACATCTGCAATTGAAATGCACCAGGCAGCCCCGTTTGGAGAGTAGCTCCTTCAAACTGCAAATCCCTCATAACTCCTGCCTCTGTACTACAGCAAGCCTCTGTCGTACTAGCGGCTCAGAAGATTTCAGCTACAAACGTGCCGGCTGTGCTGACAAACAGGCACCAGGAGGAAAATTCCACTGGCCCTTCATTGACCTTGCAGTCTGAGTCCCACAGTCTGAAAGTAGCAGACTCAAATTACAGGACACAAATGGAGATTAACCCGAGACTTGCTTCTTACCTATTTTGGGCAATGTTGGTCTTACAGCTTTTCCAGTTTGTAACTAGCCCCTTTCTTCTCCCCTTATTAATTGCATAATTCCTTTCCCGGTTGCATGCTTAGCAGGGACAATGAACTTGCAGTGCCATTTTAAAAAGAAAAATAGATTTTTTTTTCTCTCTCTCTGTGAAAAAGACGGGGGGGGGGGGGTGTTTCCTGGAATTTCAGGCGTGGTAATTTTACTGGGGGAAAGAATCGGTCACTGACATCAATAGTCTTTGGATCGGGCCTAGAAGCAACATGAATAGCCAAGGAACCAAGTTCCAGAAAAAGCAATGCATCTTTCCCTAAGTGCTGTTCATTCATACAATGTCTTTAGGTGCTTTTAACCCATATCATTTCTTGCATTTCATGTCCTCACTTGTCACTCAATCAAGATCTAAATGTCAAATGTCTTTGTCATCAGCCTTTTTTTGGACACGGTATGAAAAGCACTTCCTCCTTACATATACTGTGGCTTCTGAAAGCTGCTATTATTTCACATGGCATAGTCCTGTCCTTAACATTTTCAACTTTGCTGTAATTTGCAAGCTTTTTTGTTCCCTATCAGCCTCTAAGATAACTCATCTGTTTTTCAGCCCGGAGTAGTTCTTTAGATAAGGCTGTCTCAAATCAGTGGGAAAAAAATGGGCTAGCTCCTGGCTCCACTGCAACCGTGACTTCATACAGCACCAGTACAAAAGAAAACCTGATGTCCAACTTAACTAAATCTGGGAGGGTAACATCCTCACTGGGGGATACTTCCTGGATGGACAGCTGGTGTAGCAGTTTGCTCCATGTCGTCCACATAGAGCGATGGTGCAGAAAATTGGTCATGGCTCTGACTTCCCTAGGCTCCAGGAGCCCCTGAGTCTTCAGCTAGAACAAGTTACAGTAGTCTTCAGGCTGCCTTAGGGTGCATACAGACATTCAGGGAGGCTAGGGAGAGGTTAGAAATGGCCACTGGATCTAACTTGACTCCCTCAGGTATGGATCTTACTCTAGTTAAGTCAATCAAAAATGCAAACTGTACAGAAATTCGGGACAGTTAGATCAGTCTAAAAATGGCCAACCTGATCTAAGTTAACCCTGCCTACAAGATGCACCTAACTTACATGAGGTTGGCCATTTTTAGACTGATCTAACTGGGAGTTTTACCAGTGTTTGCCAGTACTGGGAGCCAAGCAAGTCCATCAGGGTGAGGGCGGGGAATGCAGGATGCAGGGGTTTGGTTC
>NW_017728909.1:12878832-12973902 GCF_001723895.1 Crocodylus porosus | reverse complement strand
GCAGGATGCAGGGGTTTGGTTCGCGGGGGGGGTGGGGATCAGGGGTGGTTTGTCTGGGGGTAGGGGGGTTCAGAAGCTAAAAATAGCCCCTGGTCCCAGGAGGTGGGAGAGATATCCCCCATCCTGTGGACCCTGTGAGCCTCCCAGACCCTACCAATCCCCCCGCGGACCCCACCTGGCCCCCACAATTCCTCCTCATGGACCCCCCAATCCCTCCCAAGATCCCCCTACTCCCCTGATCCCCCCAAGACCTCTCCTGCTAGTCCCCCCATCCTGGCTTAGCTTAAATCAGGCAGCCTTAGATCAGTCTAACCTTCTCCTACCCAACCCTAAATGTCTGTACACACGTTTAATGTACCCAGGAGAGTTGTACAGCTCCCCAGGCTGAGGTCAGCATAGTGGTATCTTAAAGGCACTTTTGGGGGCTCCATCCCCTAAGTGGGGCTCTGCGTTCCTTCTCTATAGTTTGTATGTAGAGCAGGTTGAAAAACTCCACCCAAAAAGCTCTCTGTCAGAGGTCAAGCTTTCTTTTAAAGACAGGGCAAGGTAGCCCTGTTGGTCTGAAGTAAGTCAGAAGCCAGGGTAGATCTGTACCTTATACAGTAAATAAATCAGAGATGTGTAGCATAAGCTTTCATAAGCCCAAGCGCACTTTCATCAGACGTCATAGGAAGCTCAGGGTTGTGAATCCCACTGGGTGTGTCTACATATGACACTATCTTGCCATAGCAATGCTCTATGGCCGTGTAGCATCTGCAGGCAAAAACCATGATGCCACCACTACATGACCGTAGCAACACGCTTCCTCATTATAGTATGTTGCTACCACAACATAGCAGTTAAAAATAACCATGCACTGCGGCATGGTGCAGTATAGGCTGTTACTGCGTGATCGTTTAGTACTTCCAAAAGGAAGTACTAAACGATCACACAGTAACAACAATGCCATAGGGGCACATGTAGATGCACCCACTGAGTAGCAGAAGACTGAGAAAGGCATTACAAAATGAACAAAGGGAAAAGAAAGGGTCTTATATAAACTAAATAAATCCTCCTCCACTGGCAGCTATGTTGTAAAACAGTGGGTGCATCTACATGAGACACTGGCTGTGCAGTAGCCAAATAATGCTGTGCTAATACACTACTGCACAGTATTATTAGGCTACTGCACTGTAGCGTCACTTAAAAGGCATTCACCAGCACTACTGCACAGTAACTCCAGTTACTGTAAATTTATTTAAGTACTTGATTATACAAATACTAAATAAATGCGCAGTAACCACTGCGCAGTAGCATTTCGTGTAGATGCACCCAGTGAGCTCTCCTCTACTCTTTGAAAGAACAGTTGTAGGCACCTACTGTCCAGCTCTGAATCCTGAGTGGACCAAAGAACCCTCCAGACAACCTGATTTAGTCACCTAGGGCCTTTTCACATATGCACTGCTTTAATTACAACCGCTCTAACCATCTTGTGTATCAGCAGCAAATGAGCTTTAGTTAAAGCACCCCTGCCACCATTTTGAAGCATGGGGATTCTGATATAAGAGACGTAGAGGCTAGTGGAATGAGCACACTCCAGCAGACTCAATTAATCAAGTCTGCTCCAATGTGCTGTAATTACAGTGTATCACAGCAGCCTCCCCACACATCTACAGGTACCCTTGGGCTTTGGAGAGGGATCTCAGAGGCAGACCGTCACTCAGTGATTTCTCTTGGCTACTTCAAGGCACTTTCTGGGGTGTCTAGCTTCCCCCACACACAGTATCAGGAGCTAACCCTAAATTTTAGATTCCGACTCAGGGGACCAGGCACCTATACATTTGACCTTGCAGCCCTTAATGTGTAGGCACCTAAGTCATTGATGGTATCTAGCCCAGCATTCCTGTTCAGAGTCATCACTTCAAAGGTTCCCAGCATGACTATTTGGGAAATAAACTGTGACTTCAGTACATCACAGACATAAGCTGACTGAAAACATTTGATGATGAAGTTTACTTTATGTTTTACTGTGGTAAGTCTTTATTTTGAAGGTATGCTCCAAAAGGATTTCTTTTTGATACAGGATATTGAATATACTTGTAGAACCAAGGAAATTAACTGCAAGCGAAGAGTCTGGTATGCTGGGCAAGGCTTACTAATGGAGTTCAGCTAAGTCTTTGCCATGTGGCTTGCACCTACTCAGTCCTCTTCCCTATCCTGATTTCCACCGTCATTTCTAGAGACTTTTAACTGAGGAAGCAGATTGATTTGTGTAGTATTTGATGGTCCTGAAGGAGGTCCAAAATTAAACCCATTTTAAAGTCAAGGTACTGAACCAATCATTAAGGCCTATTTTAGACAGAAATGTAAACACACATGTAAGTCTATCCTTATTCAGACAAGGTTCCTTGGGTAAATGTGATATATTTTATTAGACCAACTAAATAGTTGGAAAAGTTGTTCTTTGCAAGCTTTCGGGTACAAACACCCTTCTTCAGGCAGAGGGAGAGCTTGCAGTTGAATTGCACTCTTCTGGATGAGATCAATTAAAGTCAGAGTCTGTCCTATCCAGGAGAGCACAATACAACTGCAAACTCTCCCCCTGCCTGAAGAAGGGTGTTTGTACCCAAAAGCATGCAAAAAACAATTTTTCCAACTATTTAATTGGTCTACAAAAAGCTATCAAATTTACCCAAAGAACCTTGTCTGCCTGTGCCCTTAGACCAACACAGCTACAACCAACATCTCCAAAATGTGGAAGAGATCCCTATTCAGTCCATTGGAGTACATGATAAAGTTGGTTGCTGAATTGATAACCAAGTCAAGTTTAATTATTTCATTAGGAACTGCTGACATTAACCCTAGTTTTCCAGGAGAGCTATAAAACTTTCAATGCTATATATTTTTTGAAAAGAGAATTTCACTATCAACAAAACGACAAGTATTTTAAGTAGGCTTTGCTATCTGTTTAAATTAGATTAAGTACGATTACAGGAAATTGCCGAATGATTATACCCAATACTTTGTATTCCAGTATGTATCCATCTGCAATAAGAAGCATAAAATCATGCAAAAATTGTTAAATGTCTATAAATAGGCTCTTAATAATCAAGTGGTAGCAATTAAATCTGATGAAATCTTTTCAATTGCAAAAGTCATTATTTACTAGTTAAATTTCAAGTGTTTATTAAAACACACTCACTGAGACTCAGCTGCTCTTTAATAATGATATGTTTGCTGCCTTTCAGTCAACCTATTTCAATACAGTGGTTGAATGGCTTTTAGTTGCTGCCCTTATAATTATTATTATAATTGGTGAGTACTAATATTATGACCTGAGGTCACACAGTATCACATCCAGCTGTGATCTTGTTGGATCGCTGAAGCTGAGCAGAATCAGATGTGGTTAAAACTTTGATGGGGGGTAGTTAAGGAAAGCAGAGGTGTTACAAGAAGTGACATGTGTGGTTAAATATATCATGTTTATGTTTTCAAATCAGTGCTAAGCCAGTGCTCTCTCAGGGTGGTTAGAGGGAATATGGGGCATCTGTCAGATGAGATGTAATATTGAATGCATACATGTGCCTATGCGCCAATTCTTGAGCAGTCCTACGCACCCACCATTCTCCTGAATACGTGTGCCAAGGAGGAGATGTGGAGTAGGGTTAGGGTTTATGTAGATGTAGATGGGTTTATGTAGATGTAGGATTTATGACATCCTTGCAAGTCAAATCTCATAACTTCCTAGCTAATGTCCTATATACAGCATATGATTAATCAATGGAAGGTTCTGACGACTGAGGTTCCTCTCGTATCTTATTGGCACTGTCATTCAGTAAGTGGTTAGAGCTGAGTTCTTCATGTTGCTTAGAGGAAACACCATACTGATTTTGTAGTTTCAATGAAAGTAACTTAAATTTAGGGTCAGATTTAAAAAATAAAACTTGGCATTGGCCTAATTCTTCTCCCTTTGGACAGTAGTGAACCTCCCGTTGGCTTTGATGAGCATGCTGAAATCAGCTGCTCTTCTATTTTTTTTTTTTTTCATATGACAAACATGATTCTATTAGTAAGAGTCAGGCTCTTACACCATTGCACTTATACTGGTGTAATAAAGAGTAGCTCCTTTGAATTCAGTCTCTGTGCTCCTGAGCAGGACTAGTGCAGAGTCTGAAACAGGCTTCAGGGAATCAGTGGCATAACCGGGCTGGGGTGAACAGGGCAACTGCCCCAGGTGTCAACTTGGGAGAGCAAAAAAAAAAAAGGTGGCTGCTGCCAGCAACTGCGCAATCACAATTGTGAATGCAACATCAACTGGAAGTTGCCACAGTCCCTGTGTCTCAGGCTGCCAGCCGCATCCGTGCACTATTGCAGGAAATGAGTTCATTTAGCATACTCTGAAAGGTTTGAGATTAAATTATCTGTTAAAGGGACAGATTTTGTAAAAGGATAACAATCCAGGCTGGATACAGATTGTGTGTACTCCCAAAGAGGTGATCCCTTTTGTGTCCCAAGGTTAGTATCATGTTTTTTGGTGTTTTTTTAATTGTGCATTGATAGTGGCTATGAGCTCTGCTCACAGACCAGAACATGGAGCAAGAGGTTCAGCTGCATTCAGAAAGGACTCCAGTCTATTAAACAAAACATTTAAGAGAGTGATTAACTTAAAGTGCTTCGATTCTTTGCTGAACAGGGATGCATTTAAGCATGTAGGTAAGTGCTATCTTGAATTGGGACAGATAATGAAGGGGATTTGCATTAAATAGTTTTACAGATGGAAGAAAGAGAGAAATGGATGGATCTGGTTCTTGAGATCTTTTGAGCTGTTTCAGAGTCATCTAAAGGGATCAGTTATCTCTTGTTCCATGTTATCCTGTAGTAGCGAACATGACTGAACATATTCACTACCATTGGCGACGTGTAGGGACTTGCACGCAGGTGCACATGAACCCCCTGAGATTGGCCGGACCGCCCCCCGACAGGAGTGCTGCCAGCATTTCTGGGTTTGCCCCTCTCTCCCCCGCCAGTCAGCTGTTGGTGCCCCTTCCCCCAGTATTAGGAGTTACCAGTCGTGCATGTTCACTATTACACATGTTCTTTATCTAGTAAGAGTGAACAGGACTGGAGTTCAATCGTGGATGGATTAGCTTGTTCAGGAAAGGGAAAAAAGTACAAGGTGTTGCTGTATATGTCAAGGAGCTGTACACATGTTCTGCAGTGCAGTACAAAGTGGAAAGGAGGCCTGTTGAAAGCCTCTGGGTAAGGTTCATAGGGGAGGGCTGCAAGGACATTGTGGAGGGCATCTGCTACAGGCCTCCAAACCAGGAGGAAGAGGTGGACTTGGCCTTCTTTAAACAACTCACAGAAGCCTCCAAATCAGAGAACCTGGCTCTCATGGAGGATCTTTAATTATCAGGATTTCAGCTTGCAGGGAAGCACAGCAGTGCACCAGCAGGCCAGTAAATTCCTGGAGTGTCTTTGTGATAACTTCTTGATACCGATGCTGGAGAGGCCAACTAGGAGGGAAGCTCTTCTTGATTTACTGCTCACATTCAGGGAGGAACTGGTTGAGAATGTGGCCGTAGCGGGTAACTTGGGTGACAGTCACCACAAAATGATAAGAGTTCAAGATCCTAAAGGGAGGAAGGAAGGAGAGCAACAGAACAAGAACACTGGACTTCAGAAAAACAGACTTTAACAAACTCAGGGAACTGGTGGGATGCAGGACCCAAGGGGAGAATAGAAGTCCAGGATTGCTGGTTGTACTTTAAGGAGACCCTTTACAGGTGCAGGAGCAAGCTATTCTGATGTGACAGAAGACTGAGAAGTACAACAGGAGGCAAGCCCAGCTAGACAGCAATCGCGTCTTCGATGAGTTGAAACCCAAAAAGGAATCCTATGAAAAGTGGAAACTTGGTCCCAGTGCTAAGGAAGAGTATAAGAGTATTGCACAGCCTACAGAGAGAAAAATGAGGAAGGCAAAGGTACAACCCAAGATGCAACTGGCAAGGGACATAAAAGGGAATAAAAAAGGATTCTAGAAATATGTCAAAACTAAGAGAATGACCACAGAGCTCATAGGTCCCTGATTCAGAAGGCAATCCAGTTACAAATGGCCTTTAAAAGTATTTAATGCCTTTTTACTTCAGTCTGCACAAATAGGGGCAGCTACCAGATGGCAAGCGCAATTGGCAGCAAAGATAGGGAAGGAGAAAAATAACCGAGAGTAATAGCAGAATGGGTTAGGGATTACTTAGAGAAGCTAGATGCTTTCAAGTCAGCAGGGTTCAGGGTGGATGCACATTAAGATACTGAAAGAACTGGCTGAGGTAGTTTCATTTCTTTGAGGACTTGTGGTGGTCAGAGGAGATCCTGGATGGCTGGAAAAGGGCAACTACAGTGCCCATCTTTAAGAAATGGAAGAAGGATGATCCAGGGAACTACAGACCTATCATCCTGTCTTTGATACCTGGAAAGATCTTGGAGTAGGTCCTCAAGGAATCCATTAAGTACCAAGCGGAAAACAAGATGATCAGGATCAGCCATCATGAATTCACCAGGAGCAAGTCATGCCAGGCCATGTTGATTTCCTCCTATGATAAAGGGACTGGCTCTGTGGACGAGGGGAGAGCAGTGGATGTGATATACCTTGACTTTAGCAACATTTCTTACACTGTCCACTTGATAGTCTTGTTAACAAGCTAAGGAAATACAGACTAGACAAAAGTACTGTAAGATGGAGATGTAACGTTGGATCGTTGTACTCAGCAAGCAGCCATCAGTGGCTCAATGTCTAGTTTAGAAGGAGCATAAAATGGGATTCCCCAGGGATCTGTCCTGGGTCCAGTCTTAATATTTTCATGAATGAATTTGAATGGGATCAAGTGCATACCTAGCAAATTTGCTGATGACATGAAGTTAGGCAGATCTGCAAATACTCTGGAGGGCAGGGCTAGGATCCAGAATGACCTAGATAGATTGGAGAAATGATCTGCAATCAATCACATGACATTCAACGAGGCCAGTCCTGCACAGAGACGAGTACATGTATAGGCACCCTTTATGACCTTTTGCTTAGTCATTTTTCACTCTTCATTTTTCCATCTATAAACTGGAAAATAATAATTAGTAGTAATACCAACAGTGTTGTTGATGATGATGATAACAACTGTGTTTAGCATAGCAGTGCCTAGGAATCAGCCACTGTGCTACAGTAGCCACAGGAGCAGACTTTCTGTACCCTGAGAAGCTTGCAAACCAAAATAACAGGCATGCAAACAAATTATCTTGGGATGTAAGAAGGCAGGGATTTATGCTATAGGTCATCTGAGAACATCCTCTTACAGGTACCATCCGTGTGCCAAGTTGGCAAAAATGTATGGGTCATTCTCTGCTGTTGCACCCCCAGGCAGTACAGCCTATATCAGCACTTGCTTTGTGGTGGCCCACGAGGGTTGATGGGGATGGAGATGGGGTGAGAGGAGGGAGAGAGAAGGGTGCCTATACACTCTCCAGTCAAAACCAGGACTTGTCATGGAAACATACTAGGCTTGTCGAAATTTTCTCTAGGTTTCTCAAGGTTTCACTAAGTTTCTCAAGTCCACAGTGGAATTTCTTATCACTGCCAACAAGACAGTCATCTGCTCCAAAAGACCTTATAGCCAGGTAGCAAGGGCTCCCCTTGAGATGTAGGAGACCGACATTAAAATCTCTTCCAAATCTTGGATTTGAACCTGGTTTTTCACATCTTAGGCTAGCAATCTGACTTATGAGCTCCTGGCTATTTGGGGTGGAGCTTGGTTTATTAAAATATAGAGAGGTCACAATTTCCCCACATTTGTCCCAATGCGGAAGACAATTTTTGAATAACAAATATTTATTTCCCTCACCTCCCGCTCCCCCACCTCGGTTCTGATTTATGGGCAGGGGGAACAAAAGTGCATTCTCTACCATCATTTTCCCTCCCCATCCATTTCTTCTGAGTAGGGAACATCAGGTGTATATAAAAATATATATAAAAACCAGGAGAGCACACAAAACAACAACAGATGCTCCCCAGGCCTGAAAAAGGGTGTTTGTATTTGTAAGCTTGCAAAGAACAATTTTTTCCAACTATTTCATAGATTTCATAGACATTAGGGCTGGAAGGGACCCCGGGAGATCATCGAGTCCAGCCCCCTGCCCAAAGGGCAGGAAGTCAGCTGGGGTCATAGGATTTAATTGGTCTACTAAAATATATCACATCTACCCAAAGAACCTTGTCTGCTTATGTCCTTAAATCAACAGGGCTACAACCAACAACCCTATATATAACTGCCTGCATTATCCACAGTACCCAGAACTAAGATCTGGGACACCCTGAGGTCCCATGTGCATGTGTGGTCTTTACTTCTGCCTCTTCAGAGTGGTCTTTACTTCTGCCTAGCACAGTACAGCGAGGCACATAAGAACAAGGCAGGAAAGGGGAAGATTCAAACAGAGGACAGTCACTGTCTATGGGACTGCCTTAAATTCCCATGTGTATACGCGCAGTGTTAGCTGATGGCGGCCTCCTTATTTTATTTCTAACAAAAGTTTATCAGCCAGTACGAATTATATGGTGTTGTGCTATCCTTCATGGTTTCATAAATCTGTTTGTGGGGTATCCCTGGAGCCCCAAGTTTCTCCCCACCGACTTGCAAGTGCTGGAGCAAGGAAATGATCTCTTGACTACTTTAAGGAAGACTTTTCTAAAAATCTCTTTGTGCCTGTCTTGCCCGTTCATGAGTAAGGAGCGAGGAACAATGCATCCCTAGTTCAACGTGATGGGTATACTGGTGATTTTGTACACAGCAATTAGAACCCTTCTGATGTACGGTTGCTTTGCAACGTCCCCCGTTTTCAAAAGGCACGGGCTTTTGAAAACACATATCATCATATCCCATTCCCTTTCAAGTTACCGTTAGCCAAGTTGCCCCCTTCCTTACCTTCTTTAAATGTTCAAAGGTAATTTTAAAGAACACCTCATTTAGCTTTCATTTTACTCAGACTCAGCCTGCCCGTAAATCAGAACTGAAGGGGGAACTTGAGAGGGTCTGAGCTAATCAAACCTCCAATCTCTACAATGTTTAAATATAAATCAAAATAGTTGAAGGCTCTCCAAAGCTTCCATTTTCTTTGAAAGCCCTGCTTCTTATTTTTCTATGCTTAGCTCTCAATTTCATCCTCTTCCCCTAAAGGTATTTTTCTAAGTATTTGTAGCTGTTTTTTTCTGAGACACAGAGCTGACTGGTTCAAGAAGGATATTAAATTTTGACCAGCGGGTGAGTTGCTATTGCTCTTGAGCAAGAACCCTTTGTCCAAATTAAGGTTTTAGGGTTCAGAGTCTCAATTGAAGTTTACTAATGACTTTAAGGCTAAAAATGTTACTAGAATCTATTGAAAACATGACTTTGATCATCTATTCCATATTGCAGTCACTACTACATGCTCCATGTGTCAGAAATGATAAAATGTTCTTACCTCCCCCTTTTGCTTCAGAAGTCTGGAAGTCTGCTAAATTAATCTGCTTACCTGTCTTTACCACATCTTACAGTACTGGAATGCAATATGGGTTAGGAAAGTTAAGAATATAAGCTTCTTCCTCTCTCTTCCTATCTTTTTCTTCCCCTCCTGTGTTTAGTCATTTCAAAAAAAAAAAAAAAAAGACATTTCACAAAAGGTATTTTTTATCCCTGGATTTCTTCGTTAGAGTATGTGAGTTTACTGGAGGAGGTTTGATTGAAAAGTCGGTGCTTTCCATCTTCCCAGTGTATGTTCTGTGAGTGCAAAACACTGGAAATGAGTTTCTCTAAAAAGCCGACCTTGTTCTACACCTCCACTGCCAAGAAAAAGAAAAGAAATGTGCAATATATACATGTGTGTGTGTGTAAATGTCTTCATATATACATGCGAGTGTTTGCATACTCTCTCTATAGAGACCTGTAGATGACGGGTTTTAGCTAATTTATTTGTGAATGCAACATAAAGTTGTGAAAACGAGAATTTTTAAATAAGTTTCCATGCAATAATATATACTTTCTAAAGTAAATGGGCCAGATTCATTTGTTCCTGGTACAAACTAGCCCGAGATTCATTTAGCCCAAGGGTTTCAAAATTGATTTGGCCCCCTTGGGCTGGATCCAGGCTGCAGGGCTTCTCACAGGCTGGATCCACACCCACCTCCAGCGGTGGGACAATTGACATCAGGAACCTGCAAACATTAATGCAGTTGTTGCTCCCCTCTCCCCCAATAAATTTGTTACCGCTGGTTTTGGCAGCAGGCTCCACCCCTGTTCACCCTGCCCTTGAATTCCTGGCCCCTCTAGGAGCCCTCTGTAGTATCTTGAGGCTTATGACAGCTCATTATTACATACAGGGCATGTCTACACGTGCTTTTATGTGCACCTAAACTTAATGCACATGTGCCTAATACACATGTCCCTAATGCACATTAAGGTGATTTAGGCATGCGTCTACACACGCACACGCTAAGGTGCATTAACTTGGTATGCGGACTGACTTAGGACGAAAGTTAGTCCCAATTAAATTTAGGCACGAATAACCTAAAATCACCATTTTAAGGTGCATTAAGGGCATACATGTATAGACCCATGCCTTCAATGTGCCTTAAAAATGGATATTGCACTTTAAATCAGCATGTGTAGACGTGCCTACAAAAACTTATATACAATAAAAAAGTAATTGTTTTTTAATGTTGCCCTTGAAGGGGTCTTGTCGTTGGCCTGTTCCCTCTCATGGAAATTCCTGCTGACCTCACTCAGACCCTTTTATGGGTTGCAATACTTCCTGGACACGCTACACATCCAAGGGGACTTACTCTGTGTCACATTTTCTCCTTTTCATGGTATCCCAAGTAGACTAGTAACATTAAGATAACAACTATTACAACCTCAAGCTACCATGTCTAAATCAATCTCTTTGGCCATTTCAGCCATCTTCCAGCTCCACTGTACAACTTCCCCTCTTTGTATATGCTGTTGTCTGCACTCAAATGTTCAGCCTCCTGCTCATGTTCTAGATCAACTTGTAAACTAGTTTCAACTGGTGTTTCTGTTCTTAATTCACTCATATCCTCCTCATTAGCTTCTGCCATCTCTGACAGTAGTACACCTCTTGTGGGTATGTGAAAGTGTTCTTTTTTATGTTTTTGTTCAACTCCTTTGGGTCTATACGCAACCGTAATCCTCCGCCCTTCTTCTCTGCAATCATCGGGGAATGGACCCCATCTGCTGGTTCTTCTCTTCTCCTGATGATACAATTTGTTATGTCTTTTAGAACTTCTACTGGACTTTTTCTTAGGGCATATGAAACTTTATGTGTGGCATGTATCATTGGTTCTGCATTTTCTTTTCAACGTATTTTGTACGTCACAGGAAGACGCCCATTCCATGTGAACATGTGATGCTGTTAGTGACTTCAGATTTGGTTACGTGACATCTTTCAACCTTTCTGTGGTATACATCTTCTCAATAAGACAAGGTGCCTCACCTGTACTAGTCTAAAACTGATTACTTCCCTCTCTGTACTCTGTTGTTCTGTTATTTTATTTTTGTCTTTCAGTGTGAGGATGCAGCCTTCTAACACTGGATTGGTTCCTCCATTATAGTCTTTCACAAACACTGTAGACTCTCTTTCAAGTTTATGAGCCCTTCACACCTATCTATTTCAGTTTCTCTGATTACACTGACTTGTGCCCCTGTATCTATCTTGTAGATAAGCTCCATTTGCTTGCATTTTAATTAGTCAGTCATTTGAGCTTTTGGGCTTTTCTTGAATCATGCTTCAGAACATCTCTTCCTCATCGCTTGAGTCCATCTCTCTTTACTCATGTATGTTCCTACTTCCGCTGCACATTTTTATGTAAGAATTCAGTTTATTCCAGCTTCTACATTTTTGCCTGAATGCTGGGAACTTTCTACGTTCATGCTGGTTGCCACATGGCTGCCATTGCTTATGACTTCCCATGTGATACTTGCCCAGCTCAATTTTGGTGGACTTTTCTTTTGCTGGTTTAATGATGGCACTTACAGTCATTTCTTGTGTGCCTTTCTTTAGGCTTTTTACTTGCACTTATCCTTGTTCTGCAGCTTGGCATGTACATATTGCCTTTCTAATGTCAGGTCCTTCTCTTACAGTAATCGATCACAAACATTTTTATTATAACATCCCAGGGCTGTCTAGTCTTTAATGAGAGAGTCTGCCAGTGTCCCATATTCACAAGACTGCCTTTTTAGTTCAGAGTCTGTAGCAAACTCTTTCACTGCTTCCCCTTCCTTCAATGTTCTCAAACTGAATAAGTATCTCTCATACATAATAACTTTTCTAAATAAACAATGACCTTCAAACATTTTTATTATTATATTTCCTTGCATGTAAGTCACACCTTTCTCCCAAAATCAGCTGGGGAAAATTGGTGTGTATGTTATATGTGAAGAAAAGGGCTCTTATCCTGACTCATGCTGAGTAGCATCTTACTTTGTGAGTAGTCTCACTGCAACACTACGCAACGCACATAAGTATGGCCAGTTATTAGGACTGACAACTCAAGAACATTTTTTTACTGACAGACTGCAGGCTTTTTACTGACAAACTTTTCACTGGCACATTTGCACCAATGCATGCTTTACATAATGTAAATATAACTTCTTCAAGGCCTTGCCCTGCTGCCAGGCCCCAGCTAGAAGGACGGGGTTCAAATGCAGGGGTTTAACATCAGCCACAGCAAAAAAGCAAAAAACTTTTTTAAAAGTTTGATTGTCAATAAAAATTTTTGCAGTGAATTATTTTTTTACTTTGGTTGGCAACCCTGCTTGACTACAACAATGGTTTTGTATTGTGCTCCCAGGGGGCCTCTACTCACTTTCAGCCGCTGATGCCCCCAGCTATACCATGCTGCCTGCACCAGCCCACCCCTCAGTCTTACTCCCACTGGCCCCAATCCCCCCATCCCATCACAGACCCCCAAAGAAACCTACTAGTAATCCAGAAGTATTACAGGTAGCCTGGGACACAGCAGCAGCAGCAGCAGCAGCAGCCCATGACTGAAAGGATGGCTGCAGGGTGCTGTACTCCACTCAAACCCCAGGCAGTGTTGCCGTGCTTTGTCTGTGAGAGCTTCAATCAAACTGCAGCTGCTTAAATGTTCTTCCAGCAGCTAACTTTTTACAGACTTTACTGATAGCCATTTTAGCCTTCTTTTTTTAGTGATATTAAATTTACTGGCAGTTAGCAACCCTGCCAGTTATAGACCTAAATGAAGGATTTAAACATGCAAAACCAGTGCACACATTGAAGAATTCCCAGATGCATGGCAACATAGGGCCCTGGAACCTGATCCCAGTATACAAGGCAAGGTCAGAGTGACGCACAGGGACTCGGTGTGGGGCCCAATCTGGGCGTGGACTGGTCTCATGCCATTCATCTGACTCATAGTGCCAAAACCTTGAGCACCACTAGTTTACATGAATTTAGTGGCCTTCAGCCATTGAGTAACTGTGAACATAAAGAGAACTGATTCTAGACTGGTGGTTTTTTTAAAGAAATTTAGTGAAAAGGGATCTATGCATAAACAAAACCCAAGATTTCATAGAATGATAGAAAATTAGGGTGGGAAGGGCCATCAGAAGGTCATCTAGTGCAACTCCCCGCTCACAGCAGGACCATTCCCAACTAGATCATCCCAGCCAGGGCTTTGTAAAACCAGGCTTTAAAACGATGGAGATTGCACCACCTCTCTGGATAACTTGTTCCAGTGATTCACCACCCTCCTAGTGAGAAAGTTTTTCCTAACATCCAACTTAAAATGCCCATGCTGCAACTTGAGCCCATTGCTCCTTGTTCTGTCATGTGCTACCATTGTGAACAGTCCAGCTCCATCCTCTTTTGAACCCCAGTTCAGGTAGTTGAAGGCTGCTATCAAATCCCCCCCTCAGTCTTCTTTTCTGTAAACTAAATAAACCCAGTTCCCTTAGCCCCAGAAGTCATGTTCCCCAGCCCCTGAACCATGTTCGTGGCTCTCCACTGGACTCTCTCCAAGTTGTCCACATCCTTTCTGTAGTTGGGGGGGTGCAAAACTGAACACAGTACTCCAGAAGTGGCCTCACCAGTGCTGAATAGAGGGGAATAGTTACTTTCCTCAATCTGCTGGCAATGCTCCTACTAATGCAGCCCAGTATGCTGGTAGTCTTCTTGGGAACAAAGGCATACTATATCCATAAAGAATACCCAAGCTTTATAAATCTGGCTTTAAGATTTCTCTCTAACAAATCCAGACAAATCCCCCTGACAATGCATTTTCACGGCAATCAAATGTGCAAATCATTTGGAACGTGGCTTTGTGTGGTAGCTCAGAACATGTACAATGTCATTTGTCATGTTAGATCCTATGGCTACCAACAGACATCTCATTTGACTGATTGTCCCAGAGTTTGACCAGGATCAAAACAGGAGCAACACCGTTCTTTGCACAGGTCATCCTTGCAAGCTGCATTGCTGTTCCTTTGCCAGTAGGTGACCATGAGAGCACATGACCTGACCAGAATGGCCCTAGAGTGCCCCAAAATAACAATACAGACATCAAACAGGATATCCTGGGAAAAACTAGTAGTACATTTTATCCAGCATACTTCAGAGGTATGAAGTGGAACAGTGAACATATATGTCTGTACAATCCTGGGACAAAAGGCTTTCTCCCAGGACAAATGCTATGTCTGTTTACCGCCGCTGGGGTAGAAACAGAAAGCACAGCATGAAAGACTTAGAAATACATGTTAGGCTAGTCACATAATAGTAAGTATTTCCTATGAAAAACTTTAATTTACCTTGGCTTCCTCTTGCAATTTTAATTTTGAATTGAATAGGAAATTTGTGCTTTAATTTCAAAGATTAATTGCACAATACTGGAACTTTCTTTGGAACATTTTGTATTGTTTAGAAAGTTAGTTAGCTACAAAAGGATTCAAAATATCTAATTCCACATCAGTCATGCCAAGCAATTTCCTCCTCACCCTCTGTTTTGACCTATAAACAAGTCGGATAATATACGTTTAAAAAGTTGACATCCAAGACAATGCTTGAGCCAGAATGCTCTTGAAACAACAAATTCTGAACAAATACAATAAAAATAGATTATCCATTCCTAGATTTTTACATAGAACTACATGCCAGACCAAGAAACCATCTGCTTACACATTTTGTCTTAAAGGTACATGCCACAAAGCGTGTGTGTGTGTGTGTGTGTGTGTGTGTGTGAGACAGAGAGAGAGAGAGAGAAATAAAAAAGCTTCAAAACCAAAAAAAATGAAATATTGATATTACTGGTACTTTTCTGAAACGTTTCATCTTCAATTAGCTGAATTCTCTATGAGTAGAAGATTCTAAGTTTTTCCATCCAGTTTTAGTAGTCATATAAAATAGCAGTATAAAGCATCTTTATTTATGAAGTGTTTGAATCCAATGACCACTGAAATGTGCACCCACCAACAAAATAGGGCCCTTTTGAACTGCAACAAGGAATAAAATATCAAAACTGGGATAGAAAACCTGGAACCTTACACGCCCCATGCAAGACTCGAACATCACAAAACAAGGGGGAAAAAGCTATTTTGATTCTTCTCTGGAAAGATGCTCCTGATGGACACTTCACAGGAGAGAGGATCCTCATTCCAACATCCCAAAAGATCATTAGTGTGGCCAGTATCTCAAGTGCTACTTACATTTAAAGAGGCAATTTCCCCTAGATCCTGGGACTGTACCTCTAGATCCACTCCCTTGCAATAGGGTGTTTAAATCCACTGACCTATACATCAAAAGAAAGTGGTGATTCTTCATATATACGATTCCTCAGTGCACCCAAAATAAATCAAAAAGACCTCATGGAGAAGTAGGACAGTCACTGGACAAACCATGTGCCTGATTTCAAGCTATTATAAATCTGAGCTTATTCCCATTGAATAAATGGAACTACACCAGCATAAGAAGGGTGTGAAAGAAGAATCAGACCCTTTGATTTCACTCCTGAGAAATCACACAGAGTAGCTGGAACCATATAGGGAGTAAAAGGAAGGCCCAGGGTGGAATAAGACCACTGCTGAATGGGCAAAAGCGATTGGTGACAGACAGGGAGGACAAGGCTGAACTCCTCAATGAGTTCTTTGCCTCAGTCTTCCTAAATGAGGGGCAAGACAAATCTCACAATGGGATTGTAGAGAGGCAACAGCTTGCCATCAAACTACCAAGCATTGACCCTGGTGCAGAGTCACTTGGAAGGACTGGATGTGTTTAAGTCGGCAGGCCTGGATGGGATCCATCCGAGGGTACTGAAGGCACTGGCTGATATCATTGCACAGCCACTGGCAAGAATATTTGAGCACTCGTTGTGCACAGGACAGGTCCCAGAGGACTGGAAAAGGGCCAATGTGGTCCCTATTTTCAAGAAGGGGAAGAAGGAGGATCCAGGCAACTATAGGCCAGTCAGTCTCACCTCCATTCTTGGCAAAGTCTTTGAAAAGATTATTATGGCTCATATATGTGAGAGCCCAGCAGGAAAAATTATGCTGAGGGGAAACCAGCACAGGTTTGTAGCAGGTAGATCATGCCTGACTAATCTAGTCTCTTTTTATGACCAGGTTACAAAACACCTCGACACAGGAATAGGGATTGATATCATTTACTTAGACTTCAGAAAGGCCTTCGATATGGTATTTCATCCCATACTGGTGAACACGTTAAGAGGCGGTGCCTCGGATGATTACAGAGTCCGGTGGGCGGTAAATTGGCTAGAGAGTCGTACCCAGAGAGTGGGGGTGGACAGGTTGGTATCAACCTGGAAGGGTGTGGGCAGTGGGGCCCCGCAGGGCTCGGTCCTTGGACCGATACTCTTCATTGTCTTCATCAGTGACTTGGACAGGGGAGTGAAGTGTACTCTGTCCAAGTTTGCAGATAATACAAAACTGTGGGGAGAAGTGGACACACTGGAGGGCAGGGAACAACTACAGGCAGACCTGGACAGGTTGGACAAATGGGCAGAAAACAATAGGATGTGATTTAACAAGGAGAAATGCAAAGTGCTGCATCTAGGGAGGAAAAATGTCCAGCACACCTACTGCCTAGGAAATGACCTGCTCAGTAGCACGGAAGCGGAAATGGATCTTGGAATCCTAGTGGACTCCAAGATGAACATGAGTCGTCAGTGTGATGAAGTCATCAGAAAAGCTAACTGCACTTTATCGTGCATCAGCCGATGTATGACAAACAGAACCAAGGAGGTGATACTTCCCCTCTATCGGGCGCTGGTCAGACTGGAGTTGGAGTACTGCGTGCAGTTTTGGGCGTCACATTTCAAGAGGGATGTGGATAACTTGGAGAGAGTCCAGAGAAGGGCCACTCATATGGTTAAGGGCTTGCAGGCCAAGTCCTATGAGGAGAGACTAGGGCACTTGGACCTCTTCAGCCTCTGCAAGAGACGGTTGAGAGGTGACCTTGTGGCTGCCTATAAATCCATCATGGGGGTGCAGAAAGGAATAGGTGAGTCTCTAGTCACCAAGGCGCCCCTGGGGGTCACAAGAAATAATGGCCATAAGCTAGCAGAGAGCAGATTTAGACTGGACATTAGGAAGAACTTCTTCACAGTTTGAGTGGCCAAAATCTGGACTGGGCTCCCAAGGGAGGTGGTGCTCTCCCCTACCCTGGGGGTCTTCAAGAGGAGGTTGGATGGACATCTGGCTGGGATCATCTGAACCCAGCACTCTTTCATGTCTATGCAGGGGGTCGGACTCGATGAAATATTGAGGTCTCTTCCGACCCTAACATCTATGAATCTATGAATCATTCGTAGATTCACAGATGTTTGGGTCAGAAGGGACCCTAGCAGATCATCAAGTCCAACCTGCTCCCCTGGGCAGGAAACAGTGCTGGGGTCAGACAACCCCAGCCAGGTGCATGTCCAACCTCCTTTTAAAGACTCCCAAGATAGGGGAGAGCACCACCTCCCTCAGAAGCCCATTCTAGATTTTGGCAACCCTTACCATAAATAAGTTCCTGATGTCTAACCTAAATCTGCTCTCTGTCAAGTTGTGGCCATTGTTCCTAGTGACTCCAAGGGGCGCCCTGGTAAAAGAACCTCCTATTCCTTACTCTCCCCCCCCAGTGAATTTGTAGGTGACCACAAGATCAGCCTCAGACTTCTCTTGCAGAGGCTAAAAAGATCCAGGGCCCTCAATCTCTCCTTGTAGGGTTTTGCCTGCAGGCCCCTAACCATATAAGTGGCCTCCTCTGAACCCTCTCAAGGTTGTCCACATCCCTCTTGAAGTACGACGCCCAAAACTGGATGCAGTACTCTAACTGCGACCTGACCAATGCCACATAGAGGTGAATTATCACCTCCCTGGACCTGTACTTCATGCACCTGCTAATGCATGATAAAGTGTGGTTAGCTTTACTGATCGCTTTGTCACATTGTCGACTCATGTTCATCTTGGAGTCAGCTGTGACTCCGAGATCCCTTTCCGCTGCTGTGCTGCTGAGAAGGTCGTCCCCCGGCCTGTAAATGTACTGTTGATTCCTTCTTCCTAGGTGCAGCAGCTTGCATTTGTCCTTATTGAACTGCATCCTATTCTGTTCTGCCCATTTTCCAACTTGCCCAGATCTGGCTGGAGCCATTCCCTACCCTCCGGTGTGTTAACTTTACCTCACAATTTGGTATCATCTGTGAATTTGGACAGGGTACTTTCCACACGCTCATCCAAGTCACTAATGAAGACTTTGAACAGCACCGGTCCAAGGACCGAGCCTTGTGGGACTCCACTGCTCACATCTTTCCAGGTCAATACCGACCCATCCACCACCACACTCTGGGTTGCACTAAAGTAACACAGTCATGTTATGATGATCACAATGTTATATGCAAGGTAATAATGCACTGGTACTTTCCAAGAGCTCTTTTGGATGAGAAGTAGATAAAGAAAATCCAGGATTTGGAGGATTTGGTAGATATTATAAATTATCATGATTCAGAGCTGATTTGCAGCTACTTTCAATAAGATACCTGGGGGCCATGGTCCTGTCCTGGGTAGTACTGTCTGGTAGGGAAACTACTGTCTCTGATACCTGATTCCTTTTTTAGCGCACAAGAGAGAGCATTTTGCTGTTTGCTAGAAAAAAGAAGGTAAAAAAAAATTAATTTATAGTTTAGGAAAAGAGGATGATTGTAAAGTCAGTAAGGAAATGGGGAGGGCCAGACCACAGGTAACTTCGGCAGAGGAAGTCTCAAGCTGAAATGAGTTCACTAGTGAAATCTGCTGATAACACAGAATTGAGAAGCATTGTTGTGATGGAAGAGGATGAGGATATAAATGCTGGATAGCTATTAGGACTGGGTAGCAGAAATAATACAAAATGTAAGATCATCTACTTAAGAGCTAATCAAAGATTTTCTTCTATAAGCTCATCAGATGCAAAAGGCCACGGAGAAAAAGGACCTAGATGTACTAGCTGATCACAGGAGGACTGTGACCCAACAATGTAATGCAACTATGACACAGGAAAATGAGACCCTAGGTTGTAGGAAGACAGGTACTTTCAGTAGAGGAAGGAAAGTATTACTACAAGGCCTTAATGAAATCTCATCTCGGATGCTGTTTACTGTTCTGGTCACGCATGTTCAAGACAAATATATTCAGACTAGAACAGGTGCCGAGGCCGGCTACTAGCCTGCTCTGGAGAATGGAGACTTTATTATATGATCAGATTATATGAGATGTTTGCCTGTGGAAGTGGACACAGCTGGTCAGGAGGTGCCGTCAAGTCCTGTGTTCCCATGGAGCAGCATCTCCTGCAGGTGCAAAGTTGGATCTCCCTTGGAAAACTTAATGGTGAAGGAAATACAGGAAAAATCGGTCCCTTAAGCTTAGCAGAAACAGGTCACTGCTATTCCTTTCATGTCATTCGCCTCTAAGACAGCTGCCAGGATGCATTGTAGAACTTGCCAAAGTGTGAATGAATGGCTAAGTAAATGCACACTAATCAATGGCAGATATCAAAACTATAATCTTCTCATTACTGCGTGGAAATGAGGTAAACTGCAAACCAGGCAGTTGTGGCTGCTGACAGATAGACAATACAGAGCATTGTATTCATCAGCCCTTACACAAGGACTTATGGTATCTGGAATATATTAATTTTAATGGAAAATGTTATCCTGTACAGTCTGCTGTTCCAATGGAATCATTTATCAAGGCTGGCACCAAGCAGATACACTGTACATTGCTGAGGACTGATGTAAAATGAAGGGGAAAAAATCTAGTGTTTATAGATGTTGTGGTTTTTAAACCACCACTACTTAGAATCAAGTGCAATTACAGTGCATTTGAATTAGTATTAAAGTATTTGTATTGCTAGTTTGCAAATGCAGCATCTTAAGAAGCCCAAATGGATTCTCATGTAATTATTGTCATTAACTCAAAGGGGTAAATGTTCAGCAGAGAGCCTGTTAGCGAAAGCAAGTGCACAAACATATCATTAAAGGAGACTTCATGCCTATTTCTACATACAGCCCACTAAAAATTTACCCCATAAACAGTGAGCAGCTTTGGTGGCATAGTCCCAGCTTATTCCCTGCATTTGTTATCACTATATTTGCAGTCTACTGGGTTGTTTCTGTTAGAAAGAAAAAGTTATAACAGAATCCGGTATTTCTGCAAATCAGGTCTCTTTATTTACGGTATAAAAGATGCACACACATACACACTACTTTCTCTGAACACAGTCAAATCCCATACAAGAGATAGTTCCCTTGCTCGTAATTCCAAGCCTGCTTTTCCAGCCAGCACTCTACCCAAACTCTACCCTCTTGCCTGTCTTTCTGAGTCATACTAACAGTATGTCTCTCATCTCTTGGTTTCCTTGCTGGTTTTTTTTTTTTTTTTTTTTTTTTTTTTTGGGGGGGGGGGGGGCTGTGTTTTATTTGCTTCTTGTACATAGCCACAAAGCTGCAACCAAGTCAGTTCACTGCCCATACTTTTGCCTTCTGTCTCATCTTTGGCTAGTGACTTCCATCTTTCTAGCTGTCACTAAACAAAGGGGTTATTGAGTTGTTTCTATTTGCCTAACCCACGTAGAAGACAGGTAGCATGCCCATCAGCTTCAGTGAGGCCTGTGATGGCCCACGCATCAAGAAACACGCTCTCTGGGAACCACCTAACCTGCAGCATCACATCAGCAATGCTCTGGTGGTTGTAGAGCAGATGTCACTTTGACTTCCAAGCCCAGTCTGGGACTTAAAAAGCGGTTGTACAACAACAGCACAGGTTGAGCTCACTTTTTTTACGGATAGAGAATCAGACAAAACTACAGCTTGTCAGTGTCTCGCAGCAATTTGTGTTTCTCAGGAAAGGGCTGTATTCAGTACTGGAAATGATACAGCAGTGGTTTTACCTCCAATAGCAATTGCCAATGACAGCCCTCCATGGCACGTAAAAAAGACCACCCCATGTTTGAGATCCATCCTTTACTTTAACATGCTCATTAGGTTCGATCCTATCTCAGCTTACTTGCAGAAGGTGCTCTTCTGCACAGCTTGGACTGTACGTACCTAAGCTTGTCCTGCGCGCCCCTTCATGGCGTGTTGTATTGTGCCACGTAGGTGCCCAGGCAGAACAGAACAAAGGTGGATGCTCCCCTGGGGCAGGAGCTCTCCTGCTTCAGCATATTTATTTTACCCAAGGAGCATCCTTTCCCTTTCCAGAATAAAAATCCTCACCCCCCAAAATAGCTATCCACCCCAATCACCAGGTTTAAAATAAAGAGCTGCATTTTACACCATCGCCCACCGGCGGCCAAAAAGTATGACTCCGATGGTGTCAGCCACTGGGACCTGACAGCAAATTTGGGCCACTCAGTTACTAATACCATGATAGAGTATGAGGAGCAGATAAATTGTATTCCCCCACTCCCGACAATATTTGGGAGCATGGTATTTTCTAAGGATAATTCTTGAGGTATTTTCAGTAGAGAAGTTCAAAGAATTGGGAATGTGTGAGTCTGCAGAGTTTGAATGCATAGCCAAACTTCAACTGTCTTAACGCTGCCGAGTCAGATAAAGAACTGCAAAAACATAAGAGCGAAAGTAATTGAATTTGTATTTGTTAATCAGTGTTTCCAGGACTTGTTCACGAGCTTTGAGTTCTTTGTGGAAACCAGGGGAGCTTCTTATTTTATCACAGCCATCTGATTTGTTTTAACTTTTTAATATTTAAAAAGAATAGGTAGCAGACTGAGAAATGGAGCAGGTGTCCCTGTTTCTACAAGGCATGTTGATTGATTTTTTTTTTTTTAACAAATCCTGCCATCCAAGCTGGTGATAGGAAGTTGGCTGGTGAAAGCACAGGACTGGCAATCAAGAGAATTATTTTCTCATGTCCATGCAGTCCGTGGCTCTTTGAGTGACATTAGGCAAGTCATTTAAACTCCCTGCATCTCAGTTTTCCAACAGTAAAAATGGCAATAATAGCATTTATCTTCATAAAGGTTTTTTAATACCCTACGACAAAGGGAGATATGCAAGATGCAAATTATATATATATATATATTGCATCATAGCCAGACATGCTGCTTTACAATGGACAGACATCTAAGTACACATTCCCTTCCTCCCAATCTCTTACATGAATGAGCATAATACAGTGACTGCATGCAGAGCAGCCGGTAAAGTTTCTTGCTGGTGGCCATTATGGCATTATCTCCTTCTTGGAGAAGGAGTCATCATGGCTCATCTCCATTGTTCGACTCTCCCCGGTACAAGGGGCAGCACTATAGAAGATGAAGTACTGGGAAAAGGGCTAAACAAGACAAGATCAAATGTGTTTAACAACATAAGACTTGCCATTTACTGCATCATAGGTCCATCTTGCCTGGTATCCTGTGTCACACTGGCAGAGAGTGGGTGCTGAAAGGGAGAGTGAACTGGGTCTGACCAGGGGGTTTTCCATTGTTCCTCTCTCACTTGCTGTCTCCGGCGTGTAAGGTCTACAAAATTGTGGTTCAGATGCTTTTGATTCAGATGCTCTACTCAATCACTACTGACGTTCTTTCCTCCAAGAATTTGTTCAACCTCTTTTATAATCTAGCTAAACTGTCAGCTTCCACAACACGTGGTGGCAATGAGTTCCACATTTTAACTACAGTTTACCTTAAATTAGGATCAAATCTTTCAACCATAAGGTCTCTGAAGCAGGGATCTTCTCTATGTTAGTGTCATGTCCAGCATAATGGGGCCCCAGTCTCTGGGTGGGTCCTTATCATCACTTAAATATTAAGAAGCAAAAATAATAATACCTACAGATGTGGCACTCCATGCTAGAAATTGTGAATGGTAAGCCAGGATAAAGCTGGTTCATTGTTCCACCAAAAAAAAAATCACACGTTTAGCTGACAAGAAACTGATATCCATGGAGTCTTACCCTGAGCAATACACTGCTTTTCCTCTGACATCTAAGATGCCTTCACTCCCATTCTAAACGCTCACCCCACATTTACAGACAGTGTTTTTTCTCAGTGGCTGCAGCAAACAAATCCTTGCAGACGGCATTGGCCTTTCAGATTGGAGTGAGTTTCATTTAAACTGTTACATGGGTGATCCCAAGCTTAGCATGTGGGTCTATCAAGTGGGGCTTTACTTTATAAACTTTCCCTCGCTAATGAAATTGGAAACGTTCAAGTGAAGATTTTTCCCTTTATAGTCGTTGCAAACATAAACAATCCCACTTACGGTTTCAACTCTCCTTTTCCCACATCCACTTTGACTGCTGATAGCTGCTTAGGGGTCCCCCCTCACCCTCCAAAAATAGTCTTCTTTGATATTGTTGTATCAATAAGACCAGCATCTGTAGCTCAATAGCTGCGTCTACACAAGATGCTGGCTGCACGGTTGTTACTGTGCAGTCTTTTAGTACTTGCATACCCAAGTACTAAATGGCTGCGCAGAACCAGTGTTACGGTGCGGTAGCGCCCCCACACGAGCTACTGCGCAGTGGGCATGTCTACACGTCACCCTACAGCAATGCAGTGACATGCTACATTGCTGTATGGTGCACTACGGCAAGGTAGTGATCACTTGGGTCTACGCGTGATCGCCAGCTATGTTTCTGTAGCTGCATGCTCCCCCAGTATAGCACGGTGCTCCGGTGACGTAGCTGGAAAATTTACCCGTGCACAGCATGCATGGCACAGTAACAGCCCATACCGCACTATGTTTTCGTACTTCCAAAAAGAAGTATTAAAACATGGCACCGTAGCAACGTCGTACAGCAATTAGTGACATGCTACATTGCTGTACGGTACGCTACAGCAACGTAGTGATTGCATGGGTCTACATGTGATCGCCAGCTATGTTGCTGCAGAAGTACTAAAACATGGCACTGTAGCAATGTCACCGTATGGCGCTGTATAGACACGCCCAGTAAGCATCGTGCGTAAACGTGGCCAGTGAGCTGGAAACAAAATCCTAAGACCATCACCCTGGAATGGCCATTATATCTATCCTATCCACGGTCCAATTGTGAAGACTCAAGCTTTCAAAAGCCCTGAAGGGAAAATAGGATTTATTCAAGAATGGTTAGGCAGCTTGCGGACTGTGATCCCTGCTCATTTGCCTGATCATAATCATCTCCCTGTTACCTTCTGCTTCCCTTCTCTCTTTGGTCTCTTTTATCCACCAGTTGTCTTGTCTTTCCACACAATCCACAGATTGTAACCTCTTTGGGAGAGAGCCTGTGTCTTTGTTCTGTGTTTGTACAGCACACAGTGCAATGGCAATGAGACCTATAGGGATTTCTACAGTACAAATAATCATTCTGACAAACGACTCTTTGGAGGGTTGGGCAGGGTATTATGCTGTCAATCAGGAATGAACTATTCAAGGAATGACATATTGTCTGTCATGCTTCCATCCCTTCCCAATGAGCTATTGATAGGTCACACCAGGGAGAAAAGAGGAGAGCGGATACAGAGTGGGGTTAAAGGTTGCTGTATCGATTGTGTCCATCATGGGACGAGCTACCACTTTTCCAAGGATTTCAAGGAGGGTTTACAGGTGCTGTGGATAGTCCTTTATTTTAGTATTTATGGCCTAAAGCTTTCTAATCTCCAAGGGGCTTATTATTATGGCCTTGAAAGTAGCTCACTGAGGGTCACTGAGTCACGGAGCACCTACAGCTGTCTTTGCCTTAATGAGCTTGTCCCTGGATTCCTATGATTTCTTCTGCAAACCTGCCCATCACTCAAAATTATATAGAATATATATATATAGAAGCATGGCTTCCCAAATAATCAGTGAATGAAGAGGAGCTCAATGGTGCATCAAGTGGGGTGACAGTAGGTAAAAAATGTATGGAGGACCTGAAAAAAACAAGGGGGAGGTACAGGCCGAGCTGATGAATATAATGTTCTCCCTGTCAAAGCATAGCCTGCTCTTCCCCTGATAATCGATAAGCAAATGATAATTCGTCAGCCACCTGGATTCGACGCAAGGCGAGTTGTGTGGCACAAGACGGGAGCGGTGGATGGTGCGGTTGCCTGTCTCTACAAACGGATGCGCTGTTTGAACAGGCATGATAACTGGATTATGAAGGATCACGATGAATTATGTAACAGGCTGAGTTTGTTTCCCTGAGCAGCGATCGAAACACACAGGCTTTCTGAGGGGCAAATGTTCCTATCACTGGAAATGTTCTTTGGGGCCATCGTTATTTCCCCTTTTGAAAAATAAAGCAAAAGTGCTGAAGCGTTGTTATCACTGCCTTTGTGCTGGCTCTTTAAAGTTCACCTCTCAATGCACCTCCCTTGTTGCATGCACCAGTCACAACAAGAATAGGTCAAGCTGCATATTAAGCTCTGAAGAGCGGGAACGAGCAGTGGAGGCGGCTTTGCAACGTGCCCTGTACCCTCGCAAGGCTGGGGTCATGTCCCTAAGAGAACCTGAACAGCCTCCTTTCCTGACCCTTTAAATTCATAACATTCGTGCTCCTGGAAACTTCTTGTATTTGAATGGCCCTAAGCTTTCCTCCTAAGGGAAAAACAAGGCAAACAAGGACCTTCCAGACTTGTAACTGCACTGAATCAGAGCCATTGGGCATTGTGGATGCAACGTTTAGAAAACATTGAAAACTTGGGTTGAAAACTTGGGTGCCCAGTTCCTTCAGCAGTGTTAACATCTCACCTGCAGTGGTTATAACCCCTTCGAGCAAAAGAAGTTATAGGTGCCTCTCCAGAGTGAAAAAGGGGCCTGTGCCCTCTTTCTATTTCTTTCTGATAGATAAATAAAATCTTTCCTTTGTTCTTTTGGGTTTTTTATTCTTCTGTCTTCTTTCAACGTTCTTCCTGTTTTTCAGATTAGACATATAGGGCACCTATACACATGATGGAGTGTCGCTCCGACGCTTGCTAATTAGCATGTGTCGGAGCAGACTCAATTAATTGACTCTGTTGCGATGCTGCTAATTAGCGCACTCCAGCAACCTCCAAGTCATGTGTATTCAGCATCCCTGTATTTCAGAATGGCAGTGGGGGCGCTTTAACTAAAGCTCATCAAACAAGCTTTAGTTAAAGTGCCCCCACTGCCATTTTGAAGCACGGGATGCTGAATACACATGATGCTGCGGGCACTTTAATTAGAGTGGCTCTAATTTGATTCCCCCCACCCACCTCCAAGCACGTGTATAGATGCCCGTAGGCTGTATCCAGGCTAGCAGACTTTGTAGAAACACATTGTACTATCACAACACTATATAAGTGAAAGCTGAGCCTTTAAATGGGAAGGAGACTCAGGTTAGAACTCTCCCATTAACTATTTACTTAATTGCATTGATTAATTAATCAATCTTTTGAGTAAGCAAAGCCTTTTGTTAATGTTTCAGCAATGACTCATTAGTACATAGCCCCTTCCTGAGACATCCCACAGATACTTCAGATAAAAAAACAGGGTGACCTGCAGCTAAACACTTCCAAATAAATCAATCAATACCAATGGAGACTGATTTTATATATCATAAAGAAGCAAAACAAAGGTAATTTTAAGAAAGCTCCTTTCAGCAAAGATTATAAGGTCCATGGAAGCTGCTCTGCTACAGTTTATAAACTACACAGGAGCATGAGGTTTTCCTTAGGTGACCCGTTTCTGCATTTAACTAAAAGCAGTTTGCATAGACACCTTAGCTGTGATGCCAGTTTAGTTCTGCAGTTAATGCTGTAGTTCCCAACACTAGTAAATCATTGGCTCTTCACGTAAGAAATCAAGGCCCAGATTCAATTCCCTTTAGCCAGGTTAAGTAGTTCTGATGTGGCTACAGTTAGCTACATGAGTGGCATTTTGAGCCACTTTCACAGATTTTAGATCCTGTTCCCCCAGTCCACCCACCTGGCCCAGGAGCTCTGCTCAGGCCACTTACCCTCTGCTGCATGGACTCATAGAAAATGAGGGTTGGAAGGGACCTCAGGAGATCACATCTAGTCCAACCTCCTGCTCCAAGCAGGTTCTGAAGGCTTGAGCCCAGACATGGGGATAGTCTCTGGATAGCTTCACTCTAGGTTTGGCACATGCAAGTGGGTAGGATATGCCCCAAGATTATCCTTCCCAAAGACCACAGGGGACATAGAGTAGTCATAGGTGATAGGTACATATTAAACAAGTCCCCATCTCTTTCCCCTTGGATGACTAGGTTCTGCTACCCAATCAGTCCCTACATATGAATTATCTTCCCCATTGTGGGACACACAGCCCAGTAGTGACAGACTCAGCTTCATCATTAATAACCAGCAAAGAACACCTCTGCATTACACAGGGTTTGTGCATTATCTGGAGCAGGGCCTTTTCTGTTCTCTCCACTTGTGTGGTACCTAGTACGGTGCTTCCTGGGTCACTCAAGCGCTGTACACAGGATTACCTGGGCCTTTGGTTCATTTCCTCTTTGTTGCAAATAACAGAAAGATCCAAGGACTTGGAGCAGAGTAACCAGCCTGAGCAGTCTAAAATTGCAGAAGATCCACAATTTTTTTATTAGTGTCTCTGAGCTAAAAGGGGGGGGGAGCATGTAAAAAAACCAACAAAAAGCCTGTTCTATTCATCCTTGCATAACACAACAACAGCTAGAGAGATCCTTGCTCAAACTTTCCAGGCTGATTCACCTCTTGGCTGAGGCCAATCCTGGAAAATCACAGCCTAAAAAAAAAAACAAGAAAATGTTCCTTCAAAAAAAGTTCTGCATGTGTGAAAACGGGGTTATAGTGAAAGCTCCCACTCCCACTGGTACCTTAATGATTGCGCATGCTACCAGATTTCTATTTTAAGACTTTTCAACAGCCTCTGGAGTCATCATCTGCATCTTTTCAGGTGCAGCGCAGGAACTTCCAGTGCTTCCTCCCTAATCTTGAAGGTAGACGTGAGACTTGAACCTATTCAGGATGTCCTGCTTTTTTTTTTCCTAGTCATTCCTTCCAGTTATGCAACAGGAGAGCAATCAAGCACTTGCTTACTGCGTTTGCCCCAAGTGACTAATGATTGCTAGTTGCCTACCTGCAGGGCCTGATTTTCCAAAAGTGCTGCACACCTCCTGCACTCTGGAAAGTAAGCCCCTTTAATGGGTCCCAAGCTGGGTGTCCAAACACTGAGAACGAAAAAGGCCACTAGATGTCTTTCATGCCGACTCTGAAACTCCAGCATTTGGGGCTGACCCCTGCATACAGAGCCTGGCAGCTGTAATGGAGAAAGCCTGGTGCTGCACCTGAATGCAAACAGCACTCCCCCTAGTTGTAGCAGCATCCTTTGCACTCCCCTTACCGGCATGTATCCCACCGTGCTCAGCACGCTCTCTTTATGGATTCCAGGCCATGTGTGTGCAGCGTATTAATTAAAACATATTCTTTACTGTTTTCAATACATTAAATTGAATGCATCTAATGAAAATCCAGCTGCACTTTTCCTTCTTCATACACACAATAATTTAGAATCATAAATTGCACTCGTTCCAACCCTGGGAACATTTCGCCCATTATATGGCGGCTGGTGGTAATGTATCAGACAGCAATAATGAAGCTTGATTTTCATAAGCTGCAGTAAATGGGAAGTGCTCAGAGCTACATGTTTTGATTAGCAGACAAAGCAAACCACGACACGAGTCCTTATTTACATGGCATGCTAAGGTTCCTTCTCACAAAGTGATTTATTTTACCGGGGGGACACTTTAAGTTTATCCAGCTTTCCCTAGCTGCGATCTAGATCATCTCAAGGTGGACATCTCTGAAACACTATGCCTTTGAGTGATGTCCAGTTCCTAACAAGATGCACGCAGTTCTCTGCTGCGATCTGTTTGGTAGGTGATTTAACAAAATGAGCAATGTGCATGTTTTTGTTTAATGTTGTCTGGGTTCCCGTAGGCGTCTGTAGAAATCCTGCAGGTCGCTCTCACGTAGGGCATCCTGAGCACAATCTCACAGCACGTGGAAGGGTAGAATTATGCCCCGTATAAAAACTTCCTCACATCCCATTCCTGCTCTCACCTCCATCACACAATTTCTTTTACCCTTCTTTTTTTTCCATTTCCCTATCCCACCACCCGCCTTTTATTCTTGGTCACGTCACCGTGACATCTGAAAAAGCTAAACACGCATGCCTATCGCACACACATACATTGGATGACTCCGGTATTTCTACTGCATCTATTCCAGGGGCAGGCAATTATTTCAGGGGCAGGGCTGCCTACTGATGTTTGGCAAGCCGTCGTGGGCCTCATGACAGGCAGCCAGGGGCAGATATATATTAATTTTCTAAATTTTTTAGGGGCCCCATGGGCCGGATAGAACGGCCTGGTGGGCCGCATCCCATCTATTTTGCGTTTGCATCTTAGATCATAAACGTCCCCAGGGCATGTTGTATCAAGCACATTGTTAAATACTGAGCACATCCGTATAAAGTTTGTAATGCTTTGGTTTAACTGACCAGTATCTGCAGCGACACGAGATGCTGACTGCTCAGTGCTTATTGCACAGTCATTTAGCACTTGCATACACAGGTGCTAAATGACTGCGCAGTAACAGGCATTCTTGCCCAGTAGCATCTCCAAGCACCAAAGGGTCCCTGAGCGGGGACCCTGAGGCCACCAAGAACAGAGGACACACCACCAACCGATCTCACCCACCCTACTGGTCAGCTCTCAGCCGCCAGGCTGCAGGTATCTGACATTCAAGAAGGAACCGCAGGGTGAAGCTCTGTCACCAATTTGCCCTAGCTTGTCCTGTAGGGTCCTATGCTACCCTGTGCCTTCCTTTTGCTCCCTATATACCTGTAGAAGATAGACATGTCTGATGTTATTAGGACAGAGTTAGTTACTCTGCCTCATCAAACATGTAGACACTGGCAGGGCTGGCTAGGGCACATGGGGACTGCCTGCTGGCTAGCCCTGCACTGAAGCATCCTCAGGTCACAGCCAGTCTCTGCAACACTTGATTGTCTTCAAGGTCCCTTCCAGCCCTAATATCTGTGAAATCTGTGAAACGCTGAGCCAGGTCAGAGCAGCGCCAGGCTGACAGGCTGACCCCTCGGTGCATATTCAGATGAAGGGGATCCCAATCTCAGTGGGCTGCTAGATGGTATGGGTATCCAAATGCTAATTAATAACAGGGAAAATGGAAAATAGTTTTCTCTTCAGTTTGAGTTTCTGCCAGTACCCCCATGGCTTAGCTTTTTCCCCACCTCAGCCACAAAGTTGTGGGATTGGGATTTTTGCATAACAGAATAGGTCCTCAAGCCCTTGCAGTGCTTTGCAGCCCTAAATCTCAAAGTGTTTGTCAAAGCCATCACTATGATTATCCCTTATTTTACAGCTGGAGAAACTGAGGCACAAGAGGGGATACTTACATCGACCTCGCTGGCCAGGGGCAAAGCCATTATAGAAACCAGGCCACCACAGTCCCTTCCACTTAAAAAGGGGCCTTAGACTTAAAGAAGAACTGGGCTTCACTGATGGCCTCGCTGCAGATCTCTTGGACAACTTTTGGAAAGCCACTGCGGGCTAAATTTCAGAGAATATGTAAGGTATACATCTAATTTGGTAGGTGCCCTGAGCAACTGGATTATTTATGATGGGTAAGATCAAATGTTTGAAAGCTGGTTGTGTTCAAAAAGCACTCTGAGCCTGAGAGTCTCCAGCATAATGCCATCCGCACAGAAGAATGGATATTTCCGTTGCTTGTGGACGGAGATCCCAAGACAGCAGCCTATTTTGGCAGGTTTGGTTCCAGATGCTTAAAGTGAAAAAATATCATTCCTGAGCTTGAATGAAAGGTTTAAGTCAAGAAACCCCAAAGCAGTCAGAGAAGAAACAGCTTATCCATTGTGGAGACTGATGGGTACCAATAGCTACAGCTTTTATCTTCTTTCTTAGGTATGTGAAGTTTATAGAAAACCTTGAAAAACTTTTCTGAAGATAATCTGTCAAGTTTGCAAGGCTGACAGTCCCTCATGCTCTGTTTGCTCGGCTATGTCTTAAAGGGGAAAATAGGGTGAAATTCATCTCTCTCATAACCTACTGGAGAGTGAGTTAGCACAAGGGATGAATTGGACCCAAAATGTATTTGATGTAATATGAATCGCCTTTATGGTGGATGTTGCTTGGCATTGTTATGCCCTAGTTTTGAACCTTTAATTTTCGACGAGCTGTATCGGGGGGGCAGCTGTAGCAGCCATTTGGTCTTATCCAGTTGCTGCAGCCTCTGCAGAAATGAGACACACGCTTGTACACCCACAGGCAAACACACATACAAGCACACACTATGCTTCTTCATGAAGACTTCTGCTCATTCTTGCAATTCCTTTCCTGGATATAACATAAATGTCATTCAGACCAAATGACTGGTCTTTGAGTATGAGAAAATAGAGAGAGCTGATTTTTATGCATAAGAAAATATTTCATGAAAACGGTCCTTTCGATCCCTATGTGTTGCTCACAAGCTAAGAACTTTGCCTGTCTTTACCTAGAAACCAGACCAAAGAAAACTTAGACACCAAGAAGTGGTACTAAAATGTTTTTTGCCCTGGACAAGACCCTGCCAGAGAGTAGTGAGAGGTTGAAGTGGGAGTAGTTACTTTGACCTGTCCCAGGGACTCAAAGACTCTGGCTGCTGCCACCATGTTGCTGTCTGCCCACTCCCTACTGCCGCAGCCCAGAGATCCTGCTGATGCTACCAAGACTTGCCAGGGGGCAACCATTCTGGCAACACCCGAGGCTGGTACCCCTACTCACCACCCTCGTTAGGCTGCTGATAATTAACACCCAGGTGAATAGACCAAAGTGACCAAATGATGGTCATTCATCTCCAAAAAGAGGTTTTGGAGTCCCCGGGCATACACGTAGCCTTCCTGTTTGGTTGAAGTCCAAACCACACCGCGTTTCGCACAAGACTGTAGATTTGTTCCACGACCCTGAGTTATTTCTGTATCGCATCACATGTCTAAGAAACCAATGCATCATCCTTGCAGCTATACATTTGCACTGTAAATTCACCGCCTGGCACCACCCCACATGCAGAGCATGCCAGGACTTGGAAGGACTAGCGAAAACAGCTTCTAGGTGTGACAAGACTAAATCGCCTCCCTTTGGCTGCAGTTCCTCCAGCATAATTGCCAACTGGCTGCAGATCAAATATAACATCGGGGAAGAAGTCATCTAGATTCCCTTGTGGGAATGAGCTGTAAGGATGCTCTGGAAAATCCAGCGCTCCTCCCAGGAAGCAGTTACAGGAAAGTTGTTCAAATAACCAAACATTTTCCCAAGCTTGGTGGTTCAGCCTGCCCTCCCACCATCTAGCTATCTACCGTCTATTCAAACTGTAAAAATAAAATGCAATAAAATCAATAATTCTCTTTACAGCAAGGAGAGCAAAGCATGTCCATCTCCCTAGTGGGAGACCTGGTCCTTTTTTTTTTTTTTTTAATTTTAAACTTACTTAAGATTTGATGATTGAACAAAAGCAGACAAGAAAATATTGCAGTTATCTGACGTACAGAAGTGTAACACAAAGTCTGCTCATTATGGATAATATTTATGGCAGATCATAACATTAAATTACAACCCAGCCGCCTCAGCCAGAAATTTGTAACACCGCACATGTGCTTCTAATTAAGGGCTTTTGAAGTTGCCTGGGATATTTATTTTCGGGGGATTTAGTGCACAGAACGATTAAAGTTTGCTCTTGTTAGGAGTTCTGCAATCTTACAAAAAAGAGCGAGAAAGACTACAAACGAACCTCTAATTAAGACCTATATAGTAATATATTCATGTATGTGTGTGATGACTGTGTGTGCATGTATACGCACGTATGCGTTAATAAGTATACAATAATATATTTCCAAAGAGAGAGACAAAAGAGTCCTTTGTTTTAAATGTGGTCAGAGTACAAAATTTGTGACCGTAATTTTGTTTATAGGAAATCCTTTATAATGCTAGTTTAGTGTTTCCATATGGAATTCTCATAGGACTCTTTCTTTTTTTCCCTCCCTTTTTTATTTGGATAAGGCAAGAGAAAAGTGAATGTACATTCCAAAGATGCATAGTCATTCCGGATCAAATTCAATGGATTCTGGCAGGAGTTGAAAAACACAGATGCAGTGTTTTAGGTCTCCTGCTGTGCAGCCTCCAGCTGTGAGTGTCTGGTTGAAGCACTTTGTAAAATCATGAAAACCCTATTAAATTCATGAAATATGATATACTGTATTTTTGAGCTAACTTTCCATTGAACTGTCCATGAAGATGGAATTTAGCTGGCTTGCTTATATATCGAACACACACAGACTCCCAAACAACAAGCCAATAGATATGTCAGGAGTTGCTGCAAACACTTCTTTTTTTCCCTTTCACTTTTAGGCTCGCTTCTTCTTTTCTAAACCCCAGGAGAACCTGGACTGTTCTCTGAGTATTATTCTCTCTCTGATCCCATTCTACTCTTTGTGGGACTTGGATGTATAAATGACTTCCTTGCAATTAAAATCTTAAGGGGTCCCTGATGTTTAGGTGAATGAAAGTTAGCCTCTGACCTTTGAGAATGTGGCGCTCTGTCGACTGGACTTTAAGTGTAGCACAGGCAAGTGCCCCCTTCCGAATGTATTTATATCTATATATATTTTATATATATATTTTTATATATATATTTTATATATTTTTAAATATGTGTATTTATATATATTATATGTTTTTATATATTTATTTTATTTATATATATCTCCCTTGCTAGGAAACTACTCAACTGAAAACAGTTTGATATTCTTAGTTCATTTCCTATTGGGCTATAATTCACATCATAAAACCAACGTATGTTTGGCTTCTTTTTTTTTAATAGAAAAGTGAAAGAAGTCCCCTGAGGTGAATCATTTTGTTGTTAAAATTGTCCCTGAGACACAGGCAATTACAACCTCTCACATGCGTGGCAGGGTGAGCTAAGTATGTATTTTAGTAAGCCCAGCCTGGCTTTGTTTATCTATGTGTCTGGGCACCCAGTTGATTGAAAGTTGTAACTAGTTTAATAAAATATAGGGGTACTGGTGTTCAGCACACAACTGCCTTTTGTATGAGGTTTTCTTTACTTCTGCACAAGGCAGGCAGAGCCTTACTATAAAAGTACGTTGTACTTCGAATAGTGCCTTTATTCAAGGATCTCAACGCACTCTAGAAGCACTAGGAATATACACCAGATCGTGAAGTCTGTATCAAGCGACCGTGTCTACACGATTGCACAAGAGTTTGTTACTACTGGGCAGTAGCGTCACATGGCACAAAGTGCAATGCAATACTACACAGTCAGCATCACCAAAAAGCCTTTCGGGAATGCTACTGCACAGTAACACCAGTTACTGCACTGTCGTTTAGTACTTGTGTATGCAAGTACGAACTGACTACACAGTAACAACTGCATGGTGAGCGTCTCGTGTAGATGCAGCCAGCAAGCCATAACACGTCATTCAGTAACTCCAATATTTTGTTTGACTAAAGGGGCATCTTCTGGCCTCGAGGTGAAGAATTCAAGAGGTGGAGAATTCTTCAAACTCTCCCTGATAGTAGGTTTCCATAGTTAAATGTCCTTAGTGTTAGATATTTGTGCCTTATTTTCAACCGTATTAGCCTGCATGAATTGGGATAGTGTGGAAACTGTAAGGTTTACATGACTTGCCCATAGTAACAAAGAGCCAGGGGTAGAAATAAAGCAAAGGACACATAAAACTTCCACTTTGTTTCTTGAACCATTAGAGTATACTACTTGCTACTCCCAGATCGAATTCTTCTTTACCCCTTCCACAGATACAGTGCTTGTTTTGGGGGGGGGTTTGCTGGGACTACAAATGATGTCACTTAGATGTACTGTCAAGCTCCTCTTACAGCCTTCCTAACTCTTCCTGGGTTGAATTTCCTTTGATGATTTGTAACGTTTCAGATATTTTGGTGGAACATGTCTTGGAACAGGTTCAGAAATTCAAATTGGTTTGCATAAGAAGTAGCCAGAACCGTAACTCTTTGCTCAAATGTCTCCAAGGCTTTTTGGTCTGGAAACCATGCTTGACAGGTCAGACTTCTTGGTCCAGGTCTCAAATCCTATCTGATCCCAGATGTGCTGAAACAGAGACAATGTGAGAACAGCCTTCCCTGTGGCATTTCCCACTTCCTATATCCAAGAAGAAGCACAGAAGACTGTGGGATCACTATTTTTTCTTTTAATTTACTGAAATGTTGAACCTGGACACTAGAGGGGTGTGAAATGGGCTGTGTTCGATTTGGATTCAGCCCGAATTAGGGATAGTGATTCTATTTATTGATTCAGATCACTGTCCCGGTTCAGTTCCACCAAATCCAAATCAGATTTGATGTTGATTTGGAGAATCAGCGATTAAGCCATAGACACAGCTTTAAATGTTTTTTCTACAGACCTCAAGATACCAGGCGCAGATGCTGCAATGTTGGGGCGGAAAGAGCATCCCACCGGAGTTCAGGTGGGCTCCCCATGTGCTCGGCGGTGGCCCTGAACGTGGACTGGAAATACTTCTGGTCCACTTCCAGGTCCACCGCTGAGCGCGCAGGGGACCCACCCACATTCCCCACCCCGGCTCAGCGATCAGCTACAAGGGGACCCCTGGTGCCCCGCCAAATCCAGGAGACACCAATTGCCAATCTGGGGGGCAAGGAGGTCCCCCATGTACTCTGCAGCAGACCTGGAAGTGGACCAGAAGTGCTTCTGGTCCACTTCTAGGTCCACCACCAAGCGCCCTGGGGACCCCACTGCATGCTTCTTCAGGACGCCCCATCCAGCTCATCATCTCAGCGTTGATGAGTCACCTGGTACCTTGAGGTATGTAGAAAAAACATTTAAAGCTGTGTCTATGTCTGAATCATCGAATCTCTCCGAATTGATTCAGAGGGTTCCAATTCAATTCAGAGAGATCAAAGGGTCTCCTGATTCGATTCAGATTTGGATCAGCCTGAATCTCTGCCAAATCAAATCAGCGACCAAAGCTTTGCACAGCCCTACTGGACACTTCCCAGAGCCGACACTTGACTCATGGTTACAAGCTAAGTTTACGCTAGAGCCATGAACTGAAAGATGAACACTGTTTTTTGCATTGAGGGAAAGGTCTGGTTTTTGTCCTAGACACCCATGAGTCAAATATTTCTTCCCTTGGTCCCAGGATGAATATATCCATCACCCTTGCAAAGCTGCATAAGGTTGGGAGAAATCCCCCTGCATCCTTCCGAAGACCCACACGGGGATTAGGCAGTATCTCTCCCAAAGGAAAATGCAGTGAACCCAAACTCTTGACTCTGGTATGATAGAAAGATGTATTTCTGCTTAGTGGGTCACCATTGTCATGGGTTAAGTGAAGTGATGTTAGGGCCCACTTAAAGCATCACTCATTATGATTCCTGATAATAAGATTACTCTGCGGTCTTAATTGTCTTAAAACAGTGCATCATCCACTGCCAGATGCCAAAAGAACATTAATTAATGAGGTTTATGTTAACAGACATCTTGAGAGGATTAACATGGAAAAATTAGATAACTAAGTGCATGCCATTTAGGCTTAAAGTGTAACTCCTGCTGTGTTGTGTGGCAATGTTATGCATAAAGACACCTGTATTCTCTGTAGTACAACAAAATAATGGAGCACTTATTAGGCTTTACTAATTTGATATACAGAGTGGCGGCTCCAGAATGCACATATTTGTTATCTGTTGCTTTCTGCTGTGTGTGTTGGCAAGGGCACGTGTTCACAGGGGAGCATGGATGAGGCATTCTGGGACTGTGCTGTGTATCACACACAAGCTCTTGTTTCTCTCTTCTCTCTTTCAGCTGATGGTTCAGGTCTATCAAGAGACGTGATTCTCTTTGCTCTTAGCCCATCCATTCAAGGGGTTCAAAATGCAACTGCAATCAGGTACTTAGCCTGCCAGTCAGTCCGTAATTGGCCTCCCTTCAAATCCATTCTCTGACTCCCAGTTACCAAAAATGTTCATTTCCACAGCTTTCAAATCAGAAACTACCTAGATCCTCCTCCCCGCCTACTTCTACCTCCTTCCAATGTTGACTATGGCAGCCAGTTGAGGTTATCTGTAGGAATGGGTGGATTTTTGATAGGGACATATTACTACTATTGCAGTGGCTCTCAAACTTTTTAGACTCCAGGCACCCCTCATTAGACTCAAGAAACTACTGGGGAAATGCCAAACCTTAGCTTTCACTTGTTTTTTTTAACTACGGAAAAATAATAGAGCAATTCTTCTGTTGCACAAAACTCACAGAGACCGCAAGGGGTCAGATTGTTTTTGACACTATAGATTCCTGTTTGAAATCTCTGAGTTTATCTTGTGGATCATGTGTAGGTGTCTACACACCCAACCGTGCTAATATTGTGCGTCACCTGCAGCACCCTTAAAAGGATCTCGCAGTACGCAGGGTGCCATGGTACCCTTGTTAAGAGTTGCTGTGCTAGTGTCACAGGCCAAATTGAATTCGCCCGCTGGGCACGCATCAAGCTGCTGGGTTTGTGTGCTTTTAAGTTTTCTGAGACTGAGCACAGTACTCTCACTGCCTCTGGTTTTGGATTGCTAGGACTGTACTCAGGGTGACAGATCCTCTATTTAGCAGCCCCTTCTAAGAGCTGGGACCCTGGAGTCTAACTACCCAGGCCCTGGAACTTAGTGAGAGCTTTCCCAGAGTCCCAAGCTGCTTAGGCACACACTTCCCAGATCTCCAAATGTACAGTCCTCACCACTTACCTCTCCACATACAACGTATGACTGAGGAATGTGCGACACAGGCTTTGCAGAAGGTCCTAATGTATTGCAATTGCTCTTTACCTAAGAGAAGAAATATACAGGTCTTAAGCAAACAGTAAGATAGTCTTACACATGCCTTGCCTCAGTTCCTTCAACATTTCTGCAAGGTTCGGAGCTTAGATCAGGCTCTTTTAAGGGGTATGTTCCCTCCATGTACCTGGCCTCTGCTGAAAACATGAAGAGCCCCTGATCTCTTCTTCTACTGTCGAAAATGGCTGGTGACATATTTTTTCTATAACTCAATGTCTCATTTGTCTGATGACCTCCTATGGGGTCCTCAGGTGGTTAAAATTTCCTACCAGGGGTTGAATTACCAGCTCACTTGGCACACTGTTTCTTCTTGCTGGTTCCCATGGCTCTTCCTGGCCTTTCTCACAGTCAAAGAGGGCTTCCACATCAATTGAAAGCCATCGAGGTTTAATTCCATCATTAGGTCTGTGCCACTATCCTTTGGGATTTCAGACCAACACAGAGGCAGAAAGAAACTAGTAATGTCTTTTCAAAATGATGCTTATAGTTACACAAAGATAAACAGCCCATAATCTCACATTCAAATTCCTAGACAGATGCCCCAAATCCTCGCAGCTAGAAAATGAAAATGGAAATGGAAAAAGATCTCTAATATATCCCATAAAGACCTCCAAGCAGCTACTAGACTGTGGCACGGTTTTCTTGTGCTCCATTTTTGTATCTCTGTATCCTCCCACTAAACCTGTGAGCTCTCTGAAACAGGAAATACCTTGTTGTCTGTTCGTACGGGGCCAAGCACAACACGGTTGGTTTCCATGACTGGGGTGCTTGAATGCTACTTCAGTACAAATAATTAATAATAGCAGTCATGCCTGGCCCCAGCACAAATCTCACCTGGGTGTAAACAAGTCGTGGAAGGCTCCATAACTACTACTTAGCTATAGTCTGAGTTATTCATTACCAACAAAGTCCAGGCAAATGCTCATGTTGTACAAGCTGTATATTTTTGAGTTGCGTCTCTTAAAAAGTAACATTTTCTCTGCTCCTTCCCCAAGAATGAAAATATTAAAATGCAGAGAGTTCCCACCCCTGAAAATCAGTCACCAAATCAAGCCAAATCAGACGTCTCAGATTTTACTCAGTCCTTACTTGGGAAAAATAGGGTTAAGAGCAGCATTAGGGCCATCTAGCCTAGCCATATGCCCTGTTCCATATGTGTAACTTTGGATTTTCTTCCCTACATCTCTCATTGTGTTGCCTGCAGCCCCATTGTCCAATTTATCAAGATTCCATTTAAATTCTAATTCTAACCTCCAAAAAGAATTGCAATGGTTTTGTATCACCACCAGCAAATGTGATCAAAGTACTCTCTATCCTGGCATCCAGATCAATAAATAGGAATGTTATAAGCAACCCTGGATTCAAAACAATGGTACCGTACTCTTGCCAGAGACAGATATTATGTATATTAGCTGTCCAAAGAGAAACTCTCCTGAGAGTGATTTAACCTTGGTTGTTCCCATGTTATTTTTCTCCTGGAGCATCCATTTTCACCCTGGGAGAAAAAGACTTAATATCTGTACAATTGTGGCTTCCCTTGCAAGAACAGCAACTCTCCCAGGAGAAACTGAGTGTCTGATCCTGGATAGACAGATAGGATTTCAGAAACAGGAAGCTGTATTCTTCATGTGTTAAAAACTTCCTAGACAGGTTATGTCTTTGGATAATTCCTTCTAACAGATATCAAGGAAGTTAAAATCCCTCATTACTCCCATAGACATCTCAGTGTGCAAGACCATTTTCACAAAAAATCCAATTCCATGACCATCTATTTTTAATCAGTTGCTGCTTAGTTTGCATTAAGGTACTGCAGTGTACTGGCTGCCTTATATATACTTTGCAACTGTTTCATAAAAATCTTAATTTAGAGAAGCAATAGTCAGTTTGAATATAGTTCCCTAGTTTGAATGTAATTTCAAATGACCAACAAATAAAAATCATCTGGAATTCATTTCAATAGCCATATTATGTATAAATGTCTATTTTCAGGAATAAGAATTTTTTCAGATGTTCAGCACCATCATTATCCATAGCACCTAAAAGGCCTAGAGATAAACCATGACCCCACTGTCTTAGACACTGCACATCTAGAACAAAGAGCACCAGGGAGCAGATGATCTAAGCATAAAAACACATAACAGATAAGCATAAAAAGACACAACAGATGGACACAGATATGCACAGTGTTGTTCAGCATGATCATCAGGGTCTCAGCAAATCTGAAATCACTGTGAAACTGAGGTCAAGCTATGCATTTTTGCTAGTGAAGGGGAAAATATAAATGTAAGACATTCAGAGGGTGATTTCAGATGAAAACTTCTACAGCCATAAGTTGCTCTTAGAAGTTGAGTCAGTTCTGCATTACTTTTCTAAAATAATGCGTGCAAGATGCATGTCTTCCTACTACACAGGTCACCTCACACCACTCTACTTCAATACCAAACTACCACAGAATGTGGTGGATTCTCCAGAGCCTTTGATTTCAGATTAATTGGGCACATCTACACATGGGCTTTAATGTGCAGTAGTCCACTTTACTGTGCATTAAAGCATCACTTAAAAAACAATGCAGTTATGCTAGTGTATGATAAAATAAGCTACTGCACATTAAGCATCACTTAAAAACTGTGCACATTCATTACTGGACACATCTACATGTGCATTTGATCTGAGATCAGTTTACTTGCAAGTAAACTACTCATGAGTAAATGCTCCCAGGCAGGTGTCTACACATGCAGGGACATGGCAGCAGATTTGCTGATCTTAGCACCAAACTGCTGCCACTTCCTGCAGCCCTGCAATGGGCATCTTCTGACATGAGGGGGAGCGCAAAGCTCTGGGCACAGCTGTCAGCCGCTGCCAGCCATCTTCAAAAGCGAGCTCTGCTCTCTGCTTCCTGGGCAGCCACTTCCCTGGCCAGAAGCAGTATGCACAGTGCAGGGGCAGCACGTGGCAGCTCTTTCCTCACTGCCTCTGCCTCCCTGCATCATGGCTGCTCCTTCCCCTGGCAATGATGACCAGTGTCCCAGGCTCCTGCTGGCCAAGGAGAGCTGCACACCCACCCCCAGGGCCGGGGGCACCAGGTGCAAGAGGTGCTGGCTAACCACCTCCTTCTGCACTCTCTGCTATAGCCCACCTGAACAGCTGCCTACAGATCCCCCCACCACACCCCCCCCCAGTACCATGCTCAAACAGACCACCCTCCCCCATCAGCAAACAGGGTGCGTGCACTGTGGTGAATCTGGCGGGGGGGGGCTCATCCAGGGGTGATGGCAGCCAGTGGTCCCCCAGCATGGTCAGCTCCCCCTCCAGCAGCCAGTGTCCATGACCAGCAGGGCTGGTGTGCACTCCTGGCTCCACTGCAGGCAGCTCTGGACTCCTGGCTAGAGGAGACAGCATTGGACCTCTACCCTGGCCCATGGGGGGCTTGCTTCTGGGCAGTGGGTAGCTGCCTGGGGGCAGGCAGGACTAGGGGCAGGGGCGGGGTAGCAGTCCAGGGCGGTGTCCAGCGCCCAGTGGTCATTCTCCGTGGCCTTCACTGCCCTGCCTAGAACAGCGTTCATATTCCAGGGCCAGGAGCTGCACCTGGAACTCCCAGTCTGCCCAGTCCTATGCCTTCTTGCACTGGTTCTGCATTTACTTGCATTGGTCCTCCATGCACAGGTGGCAGAAGGCTGGGCTAATGGGGCTCAGCCCCCCCCAACCATGAGGCAGCGGACAGGGCCACAAGGCAGCCCGGCCATGGGCTCTCAGTGACTGCAGCAGCAGGGGAAGGGCACACATGCAGCCAGAATGGGAGCCCAGTTTGTGGATCACTGGCTGCCCAGGACGGCAGACCAATATCAATCTATTCTTTGAAAGGCAAGGGGCCACAGAGGGGTGCAGCTCGAGGCCCCCCCACAGTGAGGGAGGGAGTCAGGCACAGGCACGGGCAGGGGCTGGTGTGAATGAGGCTCCATCCAGGCCAGTTGATGGGACAATCGGATCCCAGGCAGCTCATCCCAGGGTGCAGGAGGACTCCCACTGCTGTGCACACCCTGCAGAGGCCCAGGGGGCACATGCCCCCCAACCTGTTTATGGGGCGGAGACAGCTGCTGCTGCACCCTAGGCTTTGGTCCCCACTGCTGCTGCAGCTGCCCCAGGAGCACCATGACACCATGTGCATCCCACTGCAGGGTGGGCAGGGGGCATGGCACAGCCCAGCAGTGGCAGGCACATGGCATCGCGCCATTCCCAGGGCATGGATGAGCCACCCCTGGATGAGCCACCCAGGCTCCGACTGTCTCACCACCCAGCCCAGCCCCATTCACCCCAGCCCCTGCTCCTGCCTGTGCCCCACTCCCTCCCTCACCACAGGGGCCTCCATGTGCCATCCCATAGCCCTTTCCTTTCCTGCCACCCCATCCTTCATAGACTTACCTTCTGCATGGGGGGAGGGGGGCATACACACGCTTAGCCCTCCAAATATTTTTTTCTCCTGCTGCTATGCCTGCACATCTTCACAGGCCATGTCCTCTGCCTGCCACCTGTCCTTGTGGGGCACATCCTCCACCCACTAGACCCCTACATCTGCAAGACAGTCTTCTGATGCCATCACCAGCAGGTCCAGAAGGAGATCCCTGTCCTGGGTCTTCCTCTGGTGGAGCTGGCACATCCCCAGGGGCCCAGCTGTGGGCAGCAGTGACCCTGAGGCTGCATTCCAGCTGCCAACTGTGGCCTCTCCCCTGCATGCAGCTGCAGGGCCTGCAGAACTGTGACAAAGAAGCTGTTTGTGAGAGCTTCCAACATTTCTGAGATAAGTTGCTCTATACCAGGGTCCCATGTGCTGCACAGCCTCAGATTGGGGGTTAGGTGTGCACAAGTGCTCAGGGACCATGGTAAGTCTTGCTGGCACTCCCCGACTGACAGTTGTCATCGGAGATGGAAACCCACCGTGCCCACAAGGCCATGCCTTTATGTGGCACTGCTGTGCTGACTGGTCAGGCCTGCACTCCCGCATCTGACCTGACAGCCCCTCATAGACATAGGCATTGGAGCGCCTGCCCCACGCAAACTGGTGCCACACCTCCACTTCACCACACAGCCCCATAAGGTTGCCAGTCTCTTCTGTGAACCAGCTGGGGCCCTGGATGGCAAGCACTGGCATCACCAACAATGAGGCCATCAGGACTTCTGCACCAGCTCTCCAGGCCTATGTATAGATGTCCATGTGCTGCTGGGCCTGGACAGATGCCTGCAGCACCTAGCACAGGGATACGACACAAGACTGGCAGCCATGTTGCGAGGCAATGCACCACAGCACCTGTAGGCTCTGGGCAGGCTGCTGTGGTTGGGCTACAGCTGGAGCTGGAGCTGGAGCTGGAGCTGGAGCTGGCCACATCAGTCAGCCTGGCAGGAGCTAGTAGCAGCCTGCAGGCCTGGCAAACACATAGCACTGCAGCGCAAGGCAGCGGCACTGCGATCCAGGAAAGCTGGTACAGTAAGTCAGAGGCCTGGGCAGGGGGACAAAGGGCCTGGAGTGGCCTTAGGCTGCCTGCATGTGCCCCAGGGCTCAAACTGCCTGCAGGCTTTTAAAGGCCTGGAGAGACATAGAGCTGGCCCAGCCCTGGGGCAGGAGAGGCTCCCAGTCCAGGGTCCTAGGGCTGAGCACAGGCTGGCCCCCTGGTGACAGGGCTGACCTGGAGCAAATCAGCTCCCACATGGCGTCTACTTGAGCATTCCTGTGCCATAAGTACTTGCAAGTAAATTCACTACTTGCATTTGCAAGTAGCAAATTTACTCACGCATACCATCACTTACTGCACCGTAAGCATGTGCACATGTAGACACGTGTGCTAACTGTGCAGCAAACTATGTTACTATACAGTAAAACACCTTGTGTAGATGTGTCCATTGAACATTAAGGCAGCCTAATGTGCATTTCTTTAGTACCTCGCATTGGAGGTACTAAATTTAATGCGTATTAGAAAAAGCACCTTATGCACATGTGATTTAGAATGACATCCCCATGTCATTCTAAAAGCAATACTGCAGCTTAAGCAGAAGTAATGGTCTTGATACAGAAATTGCTGGGTGAAAATCTCTGGCCTCTGATACACGAGGTCAGATGAGATGGTCATGATGGCCCCAGTCTGTCCTTAAAATTGATAAATCGAGTCTGCTAGCACATGTATAATGTTTACCTTATAGAAGGACCTTTCATAAACCCCTTTCCTCCTCCTCTTCACAACTCAGTAGCCAATGACCCTCATTCTAATATAAGCAGTAAAAAATATATATACTGGTAGGTTCATGACTGTGTGAAAAATATCTCCATGGCTGGATTTATTGACTGTTCTTAGAGGGACCTTCGCTGATGCAATGTTCTCTTTTTTAACAAATTGCTGCCCTCAAATTGCCTGCTGCCTCTGCAGTTCAGTTTGCTTTACACACCATAATTACTCCCTTTCATCACTATCCCTGGCCTTGCTCCTTGTATTAGAATTTCCCTGGCTCTCTGAAAAAAAAGGTTTGAATAGCACCAAACTCAAAATACTTCTCTGCGTTTTGACAGCACCTTCCGTTCACAAATCTTAAAACACATATACAGAAGTGAATGAATTAAGTCCCTGAACAACCCTGGGAGCTGGTCACTATTGATTAAATATGCACAGCGCCCCCAGTAGTGCAGTACTGGTCCTTGATGATAGAGAATCAGATCCAAAGCTTACTGAAGTCAAGGGAAAAGCTTAATTGGCTTCATCTAGTTTGGGATCGGGCTCGTGAGGATTCCAATTCCAGAGGTGTCGATCTGTTGCCTTTCCAAAGCGCTTCTTTTACTAATTTGTTTTTTAGCCCAGTTCAGCTATCATTCACATCATTTCAAACCTGCCAAGCCAGAAGGATTTGCCGCATGCCAAGATCCATAAAACTGAAAGGTCAGCTATTAATTGCCTTCAATTTCGGTTTAGTGACTTCGGAAGAGTCCTTTCCTCAGCCACAATATTTAATTTGTATATATATTTTTAGAGATCTGTTTATTCCAACAACATAACTCTCTGGTTTGCAGCCATTGATTTTATAAAAGAGATAATAAAAATGTAATGAGTATGGAGATGAAAACGTGGAAATGACACGGAGAAAGTAATAAACATTAAAATAAAAATATAAACAAGTCTATAAACCAAACCCTGGAGATATTTCCAATGTATAATGTCACTTTTATACCTCTTACTTCATAAAGCATAACTTTCAAAGAGAATTAATTTAATTCTGCTGCTAACCTTACCTAACCTCAATCAAGTAATAGGTAGTAAGAAAGGCAATTATATGCATATGCAGCAAGCTTTCATTTAGCACAAGTGGTTCAAGTATTAGGATTGCCTAATAGAGACCTAATACCCACCCCACCAAATGTAGCAATGGCATTCCAGGAACTCTGGTTTCTGCTTGAGCCCTTATTTAAGGTATGGACTTGTAACACATTTATAGTAGTGTAATTGGCCTTTGCATCAGTGTAGACATAGAGTGGACACACAAAATACAGCTCTACCTCAGTGTATGTCACTCCTTTCCAGGTTAGTTATCCTTTCAAAAGCTCAGAGTAACTAGCAACTACTCTCAGTTGCAATGCGGATGGGTCACATGTCCACAGCTGTTGTCGCTCTCATCCTTTCCTTTTTGCAAACAAACTGTTCCCAAGTCCCTTCCCCTGCCACCTAGGCTGAGTACAGACATGCATAAAGCCCAAGGCAGAATCGATCCAGGTTACACAGTTTTCTATACGCAGAGGATCTTAGATCAGTAGTGAGCAGAGTACACTTTTGCCCTTCGGTGGGAGAATGGGGGGGGGGGGGCGACACATATCGTAGACCAGGTTCTGTCACTCTTAAACCAGTCTATATGTGCTAAACTTCTGTTCTGTTGTGGGTATAGACCGGTTTTGTGTACCAGACTTCTGTTCTGTTACCAGTCACGTATACCAATTAAAGTGTAATGCCTGTATCTGGCCCCAGTGATGAGGCATTGTAATGGCACCTTCTACCCAGGGAGAGCTGGGTCATCTGCCCACTCTGTGTAGGTACAACTTATACTGGTTCTGTGAAGTGTAAGTTAAGTTAATGTAAGTGTGCCTACAGTCATAGGTGGCCACAGCCTTAGCCTTCAAAGCACAGCTTAAGTGGGCTGGTCCCCCTAAGGTACATCAGTGACTCTCAGACCCCAATTCAGTTTGATAACCAAAGTGAATGGGGACAGTGGTGTACTTACAGCTGTGTGCATGCTTCAGAGTGCCTTGCTGTGGCACGGTGCTGCTACACGAGCTGTCCTACTGCTGGCAGTAGAGTAACTTGCACAGTAAAGGTAGCATTCACCCCTGTGAAGGGCACTTAACACAATATATGTGTGCAGTACTGCGGCCTCCCTTAAACCTTAATGTGAAGGGTCTGTCTCTGAGCTGGCCCTTGCCATTAAGACAGCATATTTTCTTATGTACAATATGCACCTTTTCCTCAAAAAATGGGATTCACGTATTAAGCAGGGAAGCCAATATGTCTACCTGGGATAAAAGTGCCCTGTTATGATTCCTGCTTCATAGTACAGCAGCTATGGCATTATTATTCAGGCAGTTGAAGGAGTTGGTTGACTTAATGGGCCATTGTTCTCCACTCCATAGGTGTTAATGACCATCTCTCCTCTTTAAAGGGCTTGGTGTTCTACTAATCAAGCTGACCTTTCTTAGGGTCATTTTGCTATCTGTCAGCTGCTCCTGGTCTCTCTTCTCTTATTGCTCATTTTACACAGAAAAAGCAGGATGAGTCAGCCACAGATTAGGCTCTGTCCTGGTTTCTACACAGCCATAAAATCTCTTGAAAAATCTTTTTTTTTCTTCATTCTGCCTTTCAAAAACAAAGGGGTATATCTTACTTGTGGGGTGTTGTATGTGAGAAGATATGGTACTAGTCAGTGGTAAGTGTCAGATCAGACTAATTAATGGGTGCCTATACACATGCAGAGGGGCTGTTCTGACATGCTGTAATTACAGCATGTTGAAGCAGACTCAATTAATCCAGTCTGCTGGAGGTTGGTAATTACCACACTCCAGCAGACTCCAGTGTCATGTGTATCTGCATCCCCATGCTGAAAAAATTGGCAGCGGGGGCACTTTAACTAAAGTTCATTCAATGAGCTTTAGTTAAAGCAATCCCTGCTGCCATTTTTCAGCAAGGAGACACTGATATACATGACTCTCCAGGTGCATCCGGACACTCCGGGTGCTAATTAGAGCGGCTGTCAGAGCACATTTTATAAATACCCAGTGCCTCCTCATATGATGTCTTCCAAAGGAACAACTATCATTTCATTTTGTGGATGGGAAAATGAATCGCACAGAGATTAAGGTCAACATTTTGAGATATGCATGTCTAAATGTAGGCACCTGAATCCCCACTTATAGACACTTAAAATGTACTGTCTCCCATTGAAGTCACCTCCCATGACTTCAATGGAAGGTGCAGCATGGTAGCACCTCTCAAAATCAGACTTCTTTTTTAGGTGCCTCATAGCAGAAGCCCACATCTGAACATTTCAGCTTTATCTCCTCCATGCCTCACTTTCTCCAAGGAAAAAAGACGATTCCAGTCTCACAAGGCATTACCAGGCTCAGAATACTACTTTGAGATCTCAAGTGAGTAGTGGAAACTCATGCCATTATTAAAAAACCTTGGAACAGAAATGACTATTAAGGCTCAGTGAACCAAGAAAAATTTGTATTCATATGATGTTAATAGAAATAAACTTATCTGGACTTCAGTAGACATTGAACCAAGCCCTACTGGGTAACATAGAGATGGCTGTAAAGTGAAGTATTTCCTATGCTGCATCACAGTCTGTCTATATGCATGAGGTGCTGAAGATAGATTGTAATTCTTTTAAGAGCATCAAGGCTCAGTGAGCATAATATAGAGAGTCAATCAATAATAGTTATTATTATTAATTACAGTTCCACTTAATTTTGAAAAGTGCCCCAATGCTAGATGTTTCACTGGCCACTGAGATCAATGAGTATTTCTACTGATTTTGATGGGGTTGGGATCAGGCCTAGGGGGGTCAACTTACAAGGTGGATTTAGGTACCCAATTGCTCTTTTGGTGTCTCTGGCAATCGCTTTCTAACCTGCCGCCTACCCCTGCAGGTATTTAAAGTCCTTTATTTCTACTGTTGGTCATGCATATAAGCAGAGACATCTTGAGAAGAGTTTTGCACCTAGCTCAAGCAGCAACTAGATGTCCCCCTTCTAACTTGCTTGAAGGGATAGAGTCTGTGGATGTGCTCTAAAAGGAAGAGAAGGTGGTACCTGTAGTCCTCCACCCTTGTAGCCATTATAGCTGAAAGTATTGTCTCCTGGGATATGGGAGATGCTGCTTTCAATCCCTCCTCTGCCTGGCTTGGAGTTGGGATTGAAAGGGGGGTTTCCCATAGTTGGAAGAACATCTGAACCACTGGGCTACAGGGTGTTCTGGGAACTCTCTCCCTCTTTCTTTCCTTTTGAAATTTTCCCACTTAATGTAAACTAATTAAATAAGCATTGGGGCAGAGACTGGTACCTATGTCTCCCAGATGAATGTCCTGATCACCAAGCTTCTGAGTCACTCCCAGTCTTTCTCTGAACCAATTAATATTTCAGTGTAAAGAAGGGTGGCACCGTCACTCACTCCTTTTATTCTTCCTTTGGGGAAAAGGACTGATATGGCTGAGGCAGCTTTTGGCAGGATAGGTGTGAATCGCAAGAGGAGCAAAGTACTTTCCTCAAGTTCAGAGTTAGGGGCGGCCTACATATCCCGCCTCTCCTCTACATCTCTCCTAAGCCTGCAGGAACCGTCATGCTGCCCAGTGGTTTCTGTGGATCTTCTTCCTAGAAAATAGCGTAATAGGAAACTTGAGAAGGTTTTAAGACACCCAACTCCCCTACAAGAGGCCCATGTGATTAGTTCAAGCATGTGAATTTGAGGAGGTGGCAGAACTATGAATGACTGGCCCTCCTGAGGCTAAGGGGGCACAGTGACCACCCGCAAGTAGTGGCAGCATTGTCAGCAGCCAGGGCATGGCGGCCATGAGCAAGGGCTACTGACAGGCTGCCATCGTGACGTAGGCAGTGAGGGTGTGCCAAGCGAGGACTGCCCACAGGTGGCCACAGTGATGTTGGCAGCAAGAGCGGGCCAAGCATGGACCGCCCACAGGTGACCACAGCAGTGTCAGTGGCAAGGCGGCAGGTGGCAAGCAGCAACAACCCGCAGATGCCAGCAGCAGCTTTGGCAGTGGCCAAATCTCAAGTGGGGCAAATGCCCCCCCATGCCTCCCTATGCCTTGCCTATGTGCAGAACACCAAAGTTAGGCATTGCAACATCTCAGCCCCTTTGTAATTGTATTGTTGACCTTTCCAGCACTACAAAACTAATTCCCATTTACAGATTCTCAGTGTTTTAAAAACTCACGACATAAACACTTATCTCTTCCATTACCTCAGCCTACTTTTTGATACATCAAATGAGGAACATGTTGGCAAATTGACTGCAAATGTTTCTTCTTCTTTCTCTACAGTGTCCAAAACATACAGATTATGCTATCCTGAACTCACATAAACTCCACGTGGGCTTACATCAGGGCTGTAAAACTGACCTGATTTTGCAAACTGATTTAAGGAAATGGAAGCAACTTGCTTTACAGCTTCCAAGTTGGCTTTTGCTGCCCAAACTTCTTTGCTCTTGGAGCACTGGACCTCAGTTTGCCTATACTAAGTGGGAACCATAGATCATAGCTTTCACATGTGTTTTTGAAGGAGTGTATTACTCACACACCCCCAAATCAACTTCTGTTATTTACCTCATAATTCTCAATTATTCAACTTCTTTGATGAGCTCCCTAAGCACTGAGGATCTGATCTGTATCTGCTGAAATTAGTCTGTGTCTTCCACTTGACTTCAGTTGGCACTGAATCAGATCCCAAAAGCCTGCCTGACCATCTCATGACCTTTTTGGTGGCCAAACTGAAGAAAAAAAAAAGGGCAAGGAATTAGAATTGGATTGACCTACATATCTTTGGGTTTTTTCAATAAGAAAAAAATGTTTATGCATACACACATCCACATACAGTGCAGGACAGGGCTTTTTCTTTTCTCCTGATGTACACTATGATTTACACTTCCATGACACATTTCATCCAAAGATCTCAAAGCACTTTACAATCATGAATTAATTCTCACAACTGTCCTCTGAGGTAACCAGTCTACTATAATCCCTTTTTTGCATCTAGGCAAATAAAGGCATGTTGAACTAAATCGTTTCAGCTGGGTCACAAAGTTGGGTAGCAACCAAGGAAGGACAGCAAGGGCACATTTCACCTCCCAGTGGACTATTAGTTGACCTTCCAATAGTCATTTCACCTCAGCTTTCCCATTCTGTAAAATAGTTATGAAGATACTAACCTTCTCTGTAATGTGCTTTGAGATCTACTGCGGTAAAATAGTGCAGTAGTATCTTTCTCATATCACTACTGGCAAAAGTTAGGTACAATATTTTCCTTTGGGTGTGAGAAAAATAAAAACATGAAGATACAACATGAGTCTGATCCTCAGTTGAAAGGTTCCTATTGACATCAGTAGGGTTTCCATAAGAACTAAAATAAGTAAATGCTTTGGGAGAAGCATGGATAAACACGTGTTGTGCATTTAGCTGCCTTGTTACAGTTATGTGTAGGTATCTATTTGTTTCTTAGATGTTTAGTAATTAGTTCTTCTCTATCACAAAGGGCTGATTTTTTTATTCTTATAAGCTCATCCTTCAGTAAGCTGTTTTGAACTCTTTATAATCAAACCTGAACTTCATTGCCACCAATTGCACATCTACACAGAAACAGGCAAATGTTAATGTCAGATTTGTGCACACAACTCCAGCTGAGGTCTCTCGCAGTGTATCTGGACAGTGCAAAGCAGGGTTGGGTATGAGAACCCAAGCAAGCCACAAGTGAGCTCCCAAGATATCAAACACACGGCATTTTGAACAGGCTACCATACTAATACAGCTAGAGCCAAAGTTACAGCATTCAAAACTAGGTTGGATTCTTTACATGGCACCGGAGAGAGAAGAGCAAGGTAGTTACCATGTTAGTCTGAAGTCAGATTGAAGGTAGGGTAGATACTGGGGCTGTGCAAAGCCTCTGCCAAATTGAATTGGTCCCTGATTCGATTTGGCAGAGATTTCGCCCAATTCGGTGGCTGAATCTACAAATCCGAATCAAATCAGGAGACACTTTAATCTCTCTGAATAGGATGGGAACCCTCCAAATCAATTCAGAAAGATTCGACGATTCAGACATAGATGCAGCTTTAAATGTTTTTCTGCATACCTCAAGGTAGCAGGTGGCTCATGAGTGCTGCGATGCTGGGGCACGTGGAGTGTCCCACGGGAGCGCGGGGAGCTCCGCAGAGCGCTTGGCAGCAGACCCGGAAGTGGACTAGAGGCACTTCTGGGTCCACCGGACAGTGCACTGGGGGGCCCCCTGGCTCAGCAACTGGTACCTCCTGGGTTTGGGGGGGCACCCAGGGTCCCCCTGCAGCCGATTGCTGATCCGGGGGACCCCAGGGAGACCTCCAGTGTGCTCAGCAACAGACCTGGAAGTGGACTTCCAGTGCTTCCACTTCCAGGTTCACCGCCAAGCATGCAGGCCCCCACCCCACACACATGCGCTGCTGTGGGACGCTCCATCTGCTCCAGCATCGCAGCATTCATGAGCCGTGCCTGGTACCTTGAGGTATGTAGAAAAAACATTTAAAGCTGTGTCTATGGCAGAATCGCTGACTCTCTGAATCAGCATTGAATCTACAGAGCTGTATTTGGCCGAATCAAAATGGGGACAGTGATCCAAATCAACAACTCGAATCACTGTCCCTGTTTCAGGCCAAATCCAAATCGAATATGGCCCATTTCGCACATCTAGTAGATATGCAGTTTATAGACTAATTAAATAAGATATATACAGGCCATAAGCTTTTGTGAACTCAAACTCACTTCATCAAATACTGTCACTGTAGGCTGTAGAGAACCTCATCATTTCTCTTCATTTAAACCAGTTCTTTCACTCTTTCAATATTTAATTTTTAGTGTTTGGGATGTAAACCATACTTCTGTTATCTCTGAAGGTAAGTTACACCAGCCCAGCAAGAATATCTTGGGAACAAAATTTGTTTAAATCCAAAGGCCAAGATTTTTACTTCACTCTGGCAAAACCAGTATATGCTATTTCTCTGCTAAATACCACTGGGATATAAATACCAGTGCAGGATCTGACATCAGCGGGCAAAGTGTCCAAAGGAGGTGTCCACCAGGAGGACTGCTGGAATGGATCATGCTGTGGGACTGCCATTTACACAGTGGTCTCAGCAGACCACTTAATAAACTGTTTTTGTCCTACAAATCAAAGCGCACAACTCATATTTCAATATCAGTAGTCTGCCCTTTCTAATGCGATGGCTGTGCCTGCTTTTTTTAAGCAAAGTTCTGGGAAGTCGGGTGTAATGTTTGTCAGCTTTAGCCTTAGGTCACCTTTGTACAGACCACCTGAATGGAGCTTGCGAACCAGTGGTGGTCCACGGACCGCAGTTGGAGAACCTCTGGTCTAACCCGTACTTAACTTCCAATGGCAGAGATCCCACAGTTTCTCTAGGTAGTCTGTTCGAGTGCTTAACTATTCTCATAGTTAGATAATGCTTCGTAATACCCAATCTAAATCTCGCTTTTATATTCAAGCCTATTATTATTTGTCCTGTTCCCTGTAGATGCAGAGAACACTTAATCATAATCATCTCTATAACGTGCCGTTTTGTATCTGAAGACTGCTATTAAAACTCCCTTTGGTGTTGCCTTCTGAAAACTAATCCCAGTTCCTCCCTTTTCTCTGTTTGTCATGTTTCCTAGACCACTTCTGCTGCTCCCCTCTGGACTCTTTCCAGTTTATCCATATCTTTCTTAAAAGTATGGTTCTCAAAACGAAGCGTGACAGTCCAGGTGAGTCCTCACCACTATTAAATAGATGGAAGAATCCTATCCTGTGGCTTGCATAACACACACCTGTTATGATATCCTAGCATGCTATGACACTTGGCAATAGTTGACAGCCATCAGACTCAGGAGACCATGGAGATTGCATCTCTGGTGGATTACCAGGTACTGCCGCAGCTCGTTGAATGGCTGGGGAGTCTGATGCATGACAAGCAGACTCTCCAGCGAGTTACACATGTTGAGCTTGCATCAATGGGCCAAATACCATCTTGTCTTGCCTGCCTCTAATGCCTCTTTTCTGTCTCATCATTGACCCTCTCCATCTCGAAGCAACGTAGGCTCTGCTTCATGGCAGCTTTCCACTCACAGCAGTCCAAAGTGATTGATTCCCAGCATTGGCCATTGATGTGCAGCTTACAAAGGTTTTTCACTACGGAAATGATATTGTTTTTACAAAGAGAGCTTGTTGGGGACCCATTCAGACTTCTAGTTCATCTGTCCAAAATATGGTTTCCATGTATCATAGAATCATAGAATCAATGAGTTGGAAGGGACCTAGACAGATCATCTAGTCCGACCCCCCCTACCGTGGGCAAGAAGGAGAACTGGGGGTGGCAGTAGTGTAGATGTAGTACCAAGCAGCCATTTTGTCCACAGATCCACAGGCATCAGCAGCTTCCCAGCACCTTCAGGTTTCCTGTGGCAATAGAAGAAGACAAAGGCTATCTCATTGCCTGTCCATCTGCTCAAAATACTGAGTGCCAGTTAGTCAGTCAAGCAATTTCACAAAGACATGCGGCAGGCAGTTTCTAGACATGCAGATCTCATCTTCATTCAGCTATATGATTTGAATGCATAGTCTAAGATGACAAGGAAAGATTATATGCATGCTTTAGCTTGTGTTCGGGGGTAAACGTGCAGTTATAGTCAACTTACATTGTAGGGGGAACACTGGGATAAATTGGCAAATGGCACTGGTGGGCGCGAGGCATGGAGTTGTAACACCTGTACATGAAGAGCTCAGGTTACACCATGATCCAGAAGGATCAACAGTTGTCTGCTAATGGTCAGCGGACAAGAGATATCTGATGGCCATCAATGCGAACTGTGTATAATTCCTGATGGGAAACTGAACTTTTAGAGATGGATCCACAGAGGGCATAAATTGACAAAGCTCACTGATGTCAAAGGCACTCTTGCTGGTTTGCTCCATTTGTTGATCCAGACGTTGGGGCTTACACCTAGATCACTCCTACACAACCTTAGATCAATGTGAGGAACATGGAGTTCCTTTTTTACTATGTGCTTAAGAGAGGTCTTTTCAAAGGGCTGAGGAAACCTCTTCTAGCATGCCCAAACTGCAGTCCCGTGGCTAGGATAGTAGGGATTTGTACTGGTCCCTACACAGAGCCATGGTTTGATAGTATAAAACTAGCCCTAACTGACTCTACCTCCACCTTCATGATAAAATTAGGGTTAAGTTAATTTGCATATTCTTTCTTCAATACTCCTTTTTGCCCAAATGTAATTAAAAATAGTTTTCCAAACTCTGTTAAATAATCCTCCACCTCTAATTAAAATTGTAATTTATTCAAGTTTCCAAATGCTTTCAGCCTCATTAGGACTCCGTCCCCTTCCTTGTCACAGTGCCCTGTATGATTTATGCACTCTGCTAAATACTCCATAAATTGGCTTCCAAAAACACTGGCTCTAAACAGGACAAGATGGCAGGATGTGCGCGATGCTTCAAGTTGTTAAGGGTGCGATTAAAGTGAAAGCCTGCTTTCTATCTGATAATGTCACAGCTGCCATCTGACAAAGGCGAGGTACCAAAAGAGCCACTTGCAACAAGAAAGAGGGAACTCTGTTGGAGTAAGGAAAACCACATTATTACTAAAGCTACTCCTATCTCCAGAGTATCAGTTTTTCATTTTGATATGACAGATCACTCCCTTACTTTCCCATTTTATAGTATATATTATACCACAAAATCTGGAAAAGATTTTAGCATTAGAGATTCTGGCATGTGACATTCTGATATTAGAACAAAATATTCTGAAGGACTCAAAGAACTATGTCCCATCCTTTCCCTTTACAGGACATTTTGAAATGGTTGCTTTTTCACCCGTATTCAGAACAAAGTCAGGTTTGGAAATCTCCAGTCTTCTGCGGCATGGGACTCCTGCCTTGCTCCCAGTTCTCTGTGACTATCATCTAATTATTCCTGACACTGGAGAGTTTCAAGTTCTTAAGTACAATGGTTTTCTTTTCTGTCTTAATGTATGGGGCCAACTTCAGTGGTGATGCAAATGACTGCATGAATTACTTGCTAATTATAGCAAATGATACTGGTAGAGAAGTGGATTGATGGGCACTCTGGTATTCTGCAGAGGAAAGTTCATGCCTGATGAAAGCAAGCCTCCACCAAGCTCAGCCTGCATGTACATCAGCGACTCTTTCAAGATCAGTACATATGATACTTGTCCTACATGCACTGATGCAACTCTATGAACATCAGAGCAATAACTCATGTTGCACTGGTCTAAACAGGTTGAAAATCCAGCACCATCGTCTTACTTTTGATTCATGCTGAATTTTTCACTCGTGGATTTGTGCCAGCTTCTGCCTGGAGCGTTGGCAACTATAGAGTCAACCACTGCTCTTCTGGCTATTCTCCACATTCCCGGTGCTAGGGTCTGATTCAAGGGCTGTTGAAGTTAATGGGAATCACCCAGTAGTGAATTCAGTAGGCTTTCAGATCAGATCCTAAGTATGCATGTTCTGTTCATTTTCCTCATCCAGCCAATGACAAAACTGCTTCCTTGGGCTTTTATGCCACACTCCAAACTACAGTATGAGAATGCTTGTGGAAGTTACACTGTGTTGTCCACCTCCACAAGTCTGTCACTCCCAGCCCTGTCAGTGCTCTCAGGGAATTTGGTCCGTTGTCTATGATCCTTGAAGTATAACCCTCAGAAAAATAAAAAGAAGCAGCAATGTCTGCTTTTTAAGGTGAACCAAGTCACAGACATCAAAGATTCAAATATTAGTTGTTGCCGTTGTCACCTGGGTTTCTTGCAAGCTTGCAGAGAATGCACCCAATACAGTGAGATAAAATGCATCCTTTGATCTGAGTGATAAAAACAACTGTTTCTCTACATGTAAATTCCTTGTTGGGTTTTTTTTTGGTTTTTTGGTAAATGTTTATGAACTGTGGGAAATGATGTCTCTGCCAGGATTTAAAATAAAGAGACTGAATGAGTTTGTTTTACATTTGCCATTCATAACACTCTGTTGCATTTCTGGAATCCCAATGGTATTTACAGGGGAGGATCATGGGGTGATAGTTACCAGGGAAACACATGATAAATCATTGCTACTTAAAGGAGAAATAACACATTAAGCAGGGGATGTGAAAAATAAGCAGCAGTGCCTTCATGGTTATCCTATTAAAAGATTTTACCTACATACCTCAAAAAATAGTCAAAGCCCACCCAAAGCTAAGTGGCCCAGTGGGCTCACATAATTAAAAAGCATCTGTTTGTATAGCTACCAGCACCCAAGAAAACACTGTGGCATCGTAAGTGGCTTTCTTGGACTCCCAGGTCCCCCTTCATAGCTGGATTGATTAAGAGCAGCCTTTGATAGGGTCTTGAACTCGCACATTTGGATCCATAGCAAGATGCCTTAACTTCCCCATTCCCATGGCCCACCTATATAGATACACCAGATAAAGCCAAAGAGCCTAAATAACTATTGGCCAAAGTCTTTTGTCTTTACCTCTGGTAAGCAGCAGGTAATGCATTCCCATCTGATGTCTAGGCATTATTGCCAGGGACTGACCTAAGCAAAGGATGATGTGTTAAAATGGACTGGTCCAGAAGCAGCCCTGAAAGATGCTATGAGACCACCTCCCAGTGTGTACTGCTGGTATAGCTGTGTTGGGTAGGGATGTGATTCTTTTTCCCACTCCTAACTGACATGGTTATTCCTGCACAACTCCTGCTGGGTGTTATGCCAAAAATATACACTTTTTCCAGTAGAGATTCCTTGATTTGGGGAACTCATACAAGCTACGTGGAAGAGTTGATTTTCCACCAAGAGGACTCGTTATTGGTGTTCTACCAGCACAGCTACACCAATATTTTTTTTTTTTAGTACAGATAAGTCCTCTGAGACACTTCTTTGAAGAAAATCCCTTTGGCAGGCCGGGATAAAATAAAGAGGGAAGTGTCTTACTGCTATCCTTTAACCATTAAATTACAACCCTCCTCAGTTCAACTTAGCCATGTTGGCTGGCAAGCAGAGGACTGGAACCAACTCTCCACCCATCCTCCTATACCCCACTTACTCCTATACCCCCTACAAATTATATGGGTTTCCCATGTAAAATAGAAAACTGCTTCTTTCTACCTTGTGTGGCAGGCCAGTAGGGGGCGCTCCTGTGTTGAGCCGCCCACCTCCCTGCACCCGCCCACCCTCCAGGCTCCGAGTGCCTCCCTAGGGGTGCCTCACGTCCAGCTGACCCCCTTCCTGGAGCACACTCGCTAACCTGGGGATAACATAGCTGCCACCAGCCTGAGAAAGGACTGTCTCAGCCCTGTGTCCTCTGGGAAACACAGGCCTAATAGTCCTATGGGTACTCGACCCAGTACAGGCACTTGGGGCACTTCCCCAAGTCGGGGGCCAAAAAGGAAAGTCTCCCTTAGTCTGCAGACATAAGGGGTCTCTTGGGCATAATTTAGAGCCACCCCTCTGTAAGTCTCCCACCCCGGTCACAAAGGAGAACTTTATTGATTACAGGGGTAGGGTGAAAGTAAGGTACAAGATAGCACAATATCATAGAAATCTCATAGAGCAAAACAGTCTGGCTGAGGTAGCCTTTTGATCATGCATCTGAGTTACTGCCAGCTAGATATCTACCCAGATCTTGAGTAGCTTACTCACAAGCATCATCCAGAGACTGTTGGAGATTCCCTCTGGAGGCAGGCTGTTCCTAGCTCATGAGTTATGGGGGAGAGAGCCAGTTTCAGATGGTAAGGCTCCTCTTTAAGTCTGAGTCCCCCGCATGGACCTGGTCCAGTGGAGGCCAGCTCCGGTTGGCTGTCAGCCAACCAATTTGAAATACATCACTAGTTGGCAGGCAGACTCTAGCTCACCAGGTAGAAGCCCCCCATGCAGGTAGCCGATACCAGTCCCGTAGGCAGAGGCAGCAGGTTTTCCCCCTCCCTCAGGAATGTAGCCAGCTCAGGTTACCTAAAGGGATAGGGTAAGGGTGTGTCTCCTCTGCTGGGCCCATCCTAATCAAATTGTCACAGCACAGAGATTTTGGGGAGAAACAAAGGTGGCTTCCTGCCACACCTTGCACCAATCCCCCCATAGTTCAAGTCACAATCAGGCCTACTGATTCTGCAAACATGTAGAAGTTGTATTCCCAGATAAGAGGTATTATTCCCATGTACGCGATGAAGCAGGGAGGTGGAGAGGTGTCACTTCCTGAACTACTCTGTCTCCTGTCCCCAGCTCATTATCCCCACCCTGCCAGAAGACACATCCATGTCATTTGGAATTGGTGTTGGTGCTTCTGAATGTTTTCTTGCAGAGCTGGATCCTTAGGAAAGTCTCTTTGCTTCGTTCACTTGGGGACTTGTGCATGTAGCTGACATTTTATGCCCTTTCTGCCCAACATTTAGACATCCCTGAGATGCTCAAAAACTCTTAGCTGGTGCCTAACCCTTGGTAGGTGCCCACATTTCTGGCAGCGAGCACATGCAAAAGTTCCCTGTGTCCTGATACTGCCACGTTGTTCACAACTGTGGCTCAGATGTGATCCCAGGATCCTCCAACTGAGCTTCCCCCTGGCTCGCGTGACTGAGGGGCCTGATCTTGTAGGTGGTCTCAGACCAAATCTATCTTCATGTGGTCAAGGCATTTGGGATTTTAGCAGCTCCAGTTATACCCAACAGCCTTGAGATGAGGTCATGGACCTGACAGGTAGGGGTCCTCTTTTCAAACTCTCACTCTGCCAGATCTGGAGCAAGAACTTGATTCCTTTTCCCTTCTCTGTTAGGGGAGCGCTAATACCCCTCAGACTATTGAGTAGTTTGCAGTGAGTCTCTCGGACCTGCTCAGCTTTACAAAATTCATATCACAATCTCTTGGATGAGTCTCACTGTCTAAGAGTTGTCAGATATTCACTTTGAGCTTGAGCTCACCCAGTGCTATAGCAGTATGCACAGCATCTTCAAATTAAACTGCTTTCTTTGGAGATGCTGATGGAAATTGAGACGGCCCCTCGGGACTTTGGGCACAGAACCTGTGACCGTCATAATCTTCCCTCCCCGTCCAGTACCAATTCATGTCTTAGAGGGTTGATATATCGATATATTTGCTTCTGTCCTCTCTGACAGATGGGCCTCTCATGGATGCTCAACATCTACAATAATAACTTATTAGGGTATGAACCTGAGACCACTGAATCAATAGGATGCCTTGTTTTCTGGTTTCCAGCAGCTTATATAACAGCAGCAACAACAACAATCCTGCCACCGCTTGACATCTCCAGGGAACACAATTGCTAACGCAGGTCTCACTTAGACCAAAACATTCATGAGCTTAAAATGCCGTTATTTTCCTTAGGACTTGAGAAGCCCCCCATTAATGTTGCTTACTGATTCACCTGTGATCTTACATTAGAGACAATTTCCAATGTATGCGGTGCTGTTGTGATAGCCCCCTTGTCATCATTATAATCATCACTAGCGGCACTCCTATAGTGCCTAGATGTCTTAGTCATAGACTGAGGTCCTGTTGTGATAACCAGTATGTAAACACAGAACAAAAGGTTAAGCCTTTCATCAAAGAGCTTAGAGTATAAGACAAGCCATAACAGAGAGCTACCGATGGATAGAGAAGAGCAAGAAATTGGTCAGAGTGGCAGGTAATAGTCTGCAGCCTCATTGTTAACATTTTTTTGTAGGTAAAGGAGAGCTTTACTAGTGGCTTGAAGGAGATAAAGAGTAGCTGTGTAGGTGTTTCCGGACACCTGCTCCTGAGCATGAAGAGCAGTTTTGGGGAAGACGCAAAGGTGGCTGTAACACCTGGGTGGGCAGTAAAGGCTGCCTTCGGGGCTCTGTCAGAGGCAAGAGTTGAACTTTCAATTCACAATGGGAAGCGATAGATAGAGCAGTGGTTGGCTCTAATGGGCTCTGCAAAGTGGTCAGGCAGCTTGTGGTTGACCTGATAGAGAAGGGAGAGCAAGTGAAGGGAGGGAGAGGAGCTAACATGGTCAAAGCAATGGCCTTAGGTAATGATCTTTCCAACAGCCTTCTGGATGGGTGTCTGTGGCATGCCTACATGTAACACAGCCAAAGAAAAGCACATTAGGGAAATCTAGACATGAGATCCTAAGAGGCTGCATTGGAAATTTAGGTGTATATCTGAGATATATTAGAGGAAGAATGGACAAAATTTAGACATAGCCTAGATGTGACTGAACATGAAGTCATATCTGAGGATGAAACTCAAGCTACAGACAGGCTGCTGAAATAGTAGAGAGGATTTGGCAGTGTAGGATGGAGATTAAGATCTCTGTTTTAGCCATGTTGTTGGACCACGGGGATTGACTCTGTATCTCAATGGCTTAACACTCTCCTGGAATGTGGGACAGTCAGGTCAAGTCCTTGTTCCCAATCCCACAGAGAGGGGATTTGAAAGCAGACCTACATATATGCTATATATCCCTACCTATTAGGGATGTGGGTTTTCATGAGAAAGAGCCAACCTGGCTTAGGCTTATCATCATGGAAATGCTTATAGCAGAGAAAGCCTCATTAGTACAGGCATCCAACAAATATTCTGGATGAGGCCAAGAGGCCACCAACCCTTTGTCGATCTCTCCTAGCTACTTTGGAGGCTTCTTTCTAGTTTGGGCTCCCATTCTTTCATGTCCAAACCCATGTGCTGGTGCCTGGAAATATAAGTTCAGTTTAAAGATGAGAGCATGCAGTAGGACATCTAAAAGTTAGACATTAGAATACTTTATTCCCTGGCTTTTGTCAGGACCATCAGCATGTGAAATGGTGGAACAAAAAGTCTCATTTGAGTAAACTGACCTGAAATGAAAAATATTGAACTACTATTTTCTCTATTTTCTTCTGTTTTTTATTATTCATAGAAAAGTAGGGCAGGAAGGGACCTGGTATCGCAAGGCAGGATCATCTCTCTCCAAACCATCCCTTCAAGTGCCTGTCTAGCCTCTTCTTCAAATTACACAAACTACCCTGTCACACAACTCCAAGGCACATTGCCCAAAACCACCAAGAGCACCTTAACCTGCAGGGGAGTGAGGGCACTGTCAATATGCCACCACTGCAAGGGTCGGTAAAATACCCTCGAGAGATCTAAGAAAGAGGACCAGGCCTGGTTGGTGCATTTCCTTCATTTCAATTCTAATACAGGCAAACCTTGTCATTAGTATTCTCAGAGGACAAAAAAAGAAGAGACATGTAAAGCCACAAGAGGAATAGAGGATCCAAGAGAAGAGCTATGTGTTATTGGACAAATGTTTAATTTATGGGACTTGGCCTGCAGAAGAAGTGTTTGAATGGACTTCAATAAGTATAGCTCTTAGATGAAATACGGCTTGTAAAGTTGTTTTACAGTCTGCTGTGCAGAGCAGTTGATACCTCCCGGAAAATTTTGAGACATTCTGTTTACAAGCATTGGTGGCTTTATTTAATATTTTGCTCTGTTTGCTTTCCCCTTCATTTTAGAACTGCAACCTTAGGCAGAAAAACAAGCACTTTGGGTACTTGTCCATGTAGTGCTTTTCCCGTTTCCACGAGACAAAAAAATCGCCATTTCACTAGCTTAATCACATCTGAAGATCTATGTTTTCACCTTGTTTTATCGTATTAGTCATTTTTTATCACGGTAAATTAAACCACCTCTGACAAGTTTTGTTTTTAGCGTGAGAATTTGTGCCAAGAGGATTATGTATTTTTATCGTATTATTTTTTCAACGTGTATCTGGCATACAGGTGAAAATGGCATTTTCCCTGGCTTGCTACAATTTCACCACCAGGGCTGCTTGGGTTCCTCGGAAATCCATGGAAGTTCTGGTGCAATGCTGCAACGAGTCACCAGGTGCAATTCCTGCAAATCTTTACTGGTTATTTACCCGTTCAAGGTTCAGGTTAATGAAAAATACCACTTTTCTGGATTCCAGAAAAATTGCTCCCTGTGTTTACATGCACTGCCAAAAGCCAGCAACACCCGTTTTCCCCCCTGTTGTGAATTTTGGGGCTCTCCCCTTCCCCCCCACTGCCGCCAGCAGGCAATGCCCATTTTCCCCGCTGCCGCTTCTCAGAGCTGGCAAGCCTCTTCCATACCAATGCCCCAACATTTCTCACATGCCCCGCTTTGCTGGGAGTCGATTCCAAAGTCTGGTCACAAACCAAGAAGTTTTTCCTTATATCCAGTCTGAAAACTTCTTCTAGGAGTTTATGACCATTGCTCCTGGTTTTCCGCTGGGGCACTTTGGTGAATAGTTGTTCGCCTAGCCCCTGATGCTCTCCCCTGATATATTTGTAAGCTGACCCAAATCCCCCCAAAGTTTTCTCTCTTCTAGGCTGAACAGTCCCATATCTGTCAGCTTTTCCTCATATGGCTTGCTCTTCAGGCCTCTAATCCTATGAGTGGCTCTTCTCTGGACTCTCTCAAGCTTCTCCACGTCCTTCTTGAAGTGCGGTGCCCAGAACTGGACACAGTGCTCCAGCTGCAGCCTCACCAATGCCGAGTAGAGTGGGAGAAAAACTTCCTTAGTTTTACTTGAGATGCATCGGTTGATGCATGCCAGCATATCTTTTGCTCTGCTAACCGTAGTATCGCACTGGTGGCTCATATTCATTTTATATTCAGTTATGACCCCCAGGTCCCTTTCAAACATGAGCCTATAAATTTGTTGCAGATTTTTCTTCCCCAGATGGAGCACTTTACTTTACACTTCTCAGTGTGGAACAGTATCTGGTTCTGGTCCATCCAGCTAACTAATCTGTCTAGTTCCGCCTGGATCATCATCCTGCCCTGATGTGTGGCTGCATTTCCCCAATTCATAGTGTCACCGACAAACTTTGCCAGTGTGCTTTTCATCCCCACATCCAGATCATTGTTGTAGATGTTGAAAAGCACTGGTCCAAGTACCAAACCCTGGGCGACCTCACTGGTCACCCTCCAGCAGGTCAACACAGATCTGTCTATTAGTACTCTTTGGGTCCAACCCTGCAGCTAGCTTCCTACCCATATGACCATTGAATTGTTGAGCCCATTGTCTCCTAGTTTTACCTGGAGAGCCTCATGGGCCAATCTTATGTAGTTCTCAAGAACTTATCAAGTAGAAAGCACTTTATACCTTCAAAGCCTCATTCAAACATTACTTAAAGTCCAAGTAAATGACATCGACCTCATCTCCCTTATCCAGCTGGTGAGTAACTTGTCATAGAAGGAGATGAGGTTAGTCAGACATGACCTACCCATGACAAAGCCATTCTGGCTGTCATCCAGAATTTTGCCTTCTACTAGCTTATCGCATATGGATGCCTTGAGACATTTTTTGAGGATTTTTCAAGGGAGAGGTCCAGCTGATCAACCAGTAGTTCCCTGGGTCCTCTCTCCTCCCCTTCTTGAAGATGGGCACCACATTGGCCTTCTCCAGTCTTCCGGGACCTCTCCTGAGCACCACAAATTCTCAAAGAGGTTCGCCAGTGGTCCTGCAATAACTTTGGCTAGTTCATTCAGCACTCTTGGATGGAGTTCATCTGGTCCTGCTGACTTACAGATAACCAGCCTCTGTAGCTGTTTTTTAACCAGCTCTACATTGACTGTTGGTAGGCGATCATCCCTACTGTAACTATTCTGCATCATATTTGCAGTCAGCAGGCTATCGCTCTTAGACTGGTGGAATACAGATGTGAAGTACTCATTCAGGAGTTCAGTTTTCTCCTTGGTGTCAGTGATCAGATGTCCAGATGCATTGAGCAGTGGTCCCATGTTTCCACCGGTTTTCCTTCTGTTACCGATTTACCTATAGGAAGACTTCTTATTGTCCTTGATTTCAGTTGCTAACCTGAATTCAGTCACCACCTTTGCTTTTCTAATCTGGCTCCTACAGGTGTGGGCCAATCTTATGTAGTTCTCAAGAACTTATCAAGTAGAAAGCACTTTATACCTTCAAAGCCTCATTCAAACATTACTTAAAGCTGTTGCTATTCCCTAATCTGCCACAGACTTCCTGAGTGACCCAAGTCAAGTTACTTCATTCTCTCTTTACTATCTCAGTTAACTTGTAAAAATGTAAAGTTCACCTACCTCACTGAGGTGTTAATTATGTAAAAAGAGTATGAGGCTACAGTTGTGATGTTATGAGAAGTATTACAGGCAGGTAGAGAGAAGTAGGTAGCTGTGTTAGTCTGAAGTCAGTAAAGAAGGCAGGGCTGGGTAGCACCTTAGGGACTAATGAGTTAGTCTATGTGCCACCCTTCCCTCCTTCTATAGACAGGAAGAAAGAGTAGGGCCAGGTACAGACATTACACTTTCACCTGTATAAGAGATCAGAAACCAGCCTATACCTGCGACAGAACAGAAGTTCAGCACATGGAGACGGTTTAAAAGAGGCAGAACCTGGTCTAAGATTAGCGCCCCCTTCCCCTCCGCAGCCAAAGGGTGAATCTGATGCTCTGTTCACTACCGATCTAAGCTACGCCGCTTACCGAAAACTGCGTAACTTAGACCGTTTCCACGTCAGGCTTTTGGAATATCTGTACCTAACTGAGGTGCTTATGAGTGTGAATCTGTAAAGATTGGGAGATAAAGAAAAGCGTTCAAACCTGGAAACAGCAGGCTGCAGAATTCGTCTCGAGTCAGAGCTGCATTAACCCTTTAGTGAGCCCTAAGCAAACAGACTATGCACCTAGTTGCTTTCCATGGGGCAGCAGCAGCTGCCGCCAGGGCTTGGCGCTGCAGCTTGCAGCCCTAGAAGGGAAAAGGAGCTAGGAGGCACTGCTGCCGCAGCAAAATAAGCACAACTGGGCCCCTTCTTCACTTAGGGCCCTAGGCATGTGCCTAGTTTGCCCGTGCATTAATCCGGCCCTGTCTTTAGTCATGTAAATTAAAGTGTCCTGATTTCAAATTCTTCTGGGTGACATCTGTGCTTATACGGACATTTCAATTTAGCTCCAGTGCCTTCAGTAGGAAACAAGCATGGAGAGAGGTTTTTTGCTTCTTATTATTTTAAGATCCGTCACTAATGGTTGTGTACCCACTTGCTGTGACTGTGGTGCATTCAGCTCCAGTACCTATTTCGAAATGCCCCCTTTCTGTTCATTTATTCCTGGCGCCTCAGTCCAACCTCTCAGAGAAGCTTACTTGGTAAAGTCATTATGACTCAACCAAGCATTCAGTCACCATACCAGCGCTTTGCCCTCCAGCTGTACATGAATTTATTTTGCTTTTGCATTTCTTTGCAATTTGTGCGGAGAGTGACACACTTTTACAGACCGTGTGTTTCCATGGTGCTTGCGAGCCCAGGCCCCTTGAACAAAACAAGTCTCCATAACGTTGTGATCCCCTCCACTTTCTCACTGTTGCCAACTCTACTTCGTGTTGAAATCTCCTTGTCCTGGGATCAGCTAACTACCTGGTACACATTACCAATAAAATGAGTTTCTAACCCTTATGTTTGCAGGGGAAAATGATTAAAAACATCATCACTGAAGACTTCCACCAGGAGGTGAATAAAAAAAACCCTTCTTTTTGTTATATTGGGATTGTGATGAATGGGGAACTAACTCATGACTTTTTAAGCTCAAGGTTATGAAACCTGTATGTCAAAGAGAAAACCAGTTGTTTGTTCTTCTATTCTTTCTCAGTTTCTTGGGGTGTAGTTTAAATGAACTGCACTTTGGGGAGTTTTTTTCACTGCTTGTTAATACTTTCATTTGAGGGACACAGTTTAAGTCATCCCCAGTTTAAGTGACTATTTGTCACTATAATTTATTGCAAATAATAGTGACTATTAAATAAATTTGTCCTGACCTAGTCATCAGTCATACCTGAAGAGGAATAGGGAAAAAAGTTCCCAATCAACAAACCTGGACATGGTTTCAAATATTTTTCATCCCAAATAAGTAACGCTGTTTTATTTACTGGAGTACACATGAAAAAGAAAGGCGCTGTCTCCAGTTTTGACCAAAAAAACCATCCTGGCTTGAGAAGCATTTCCCAAAGAAAGCATCATCAAAAGTGGTGCGCTCTGACAAAGCAATGCGTTCCTACCAAACCACCATTTTCTAAGGCAAATTCATTGTATCAAAAAAAATCCTAATTCTAGCTTTACACAAATGATTCTCTAACTTGTCCCCACGATAACTGTTTATATTCCTCATAAGTTTTTTGTTTGCTTGTTTATCAGCTCTTACTCTTCAATGCACAATTACCTCACCTGGCGAGGGCTTACGGAGAGACATTCAACCTGGATTAAGCCACCCCTGAACTCAGAAAGCATCCAAAATAGAAAGATACCTTCCACTCTCTTATGCTACGAACTCAGTTGGACCTGGGAATAAGGTCAAAGCAGAGGCTGTTTTTTCCTTCCGTGTTTTGTAGGGCTCAGTCAAGAAATGATATTTGTCATTACCAAAAACAGTAGCTATTCCTTAGTGCCAGAACCAAAGCACTGGATTTCTGGAGGGTGTTCTGTCTGCAAAGTGCTCCTAAACACTAAATCAATGGCTCTTAACCTTTTCAGACTTAAGGCACCTCCTTGACAGACTTGCAGCACCCCTCAGAAAGCGCCAGGGCTTAGTTTTTACTCATCTTTTAACTACAGAAAATGAATAGGGCAATTCTTCTGTTGCAGAGAAATCAGAGAAGCCACAACAGGCCAGAATGTATCTGACACTGTGGATTCCTATTTGAAATCTCTGGGTTTATCGTGTGAATCATGTTTGCACACCTAACAGTGCTAACATTGCATGGCACCCGGCGGCACCCTTGGAAGGATCTCAAAGCACCCCAGTGTACCACGGCACCCTGGTTGAGGATCATTGTACTAAATCCTAAATCCCCATAGCATCCCAGAGGGTGCTTAAGAAGGAGGTGGAGGAAGATTGTCCATTTTATAGATGTTGGCTGCTGACAGCCAGGGAGGGGGAAAAAAAAATTGCACTTTACCAGAATTGGAAGCACATTAGTTGGACCCAGCCCTGCAGCGTCTGTATAGACCAGGGACTTCAGTGGGGCTTTTGGCAGTTTTTATCTGAAGCTGATTCAATCAGCTATTACATAAAAGCACCAAAAAAGCCCCACTAAAGCACCTGATGTTGGGCAAACCAGGTCCAACTAGCATGCTGCCTCTTCTGGGCATGCACTGGGCTCAGCACAGGGCCCTGCCAAGTTTAAAGTGAAGCACGATTGGGTGGGGGGAAAAAAGGGGGTTATGTCTGTAAGCAGCCAACGCTGCTGAGGCACAGGCAGGTGAAGCGATTTGCCCAAGATCACACGGGGAGGCAGTGGTGGAGCACAGATAAGATGTGGGTGTCTTCCTCTCGCCCACATGTTCATTCTTCCAGTGCACATTGTTTTCTAATCATTGTCCTTGCAAAGCTGCTGCTGCAGAGTTGATCAGGATCCAGACTGAGCCCTGCTTTGTTTTGTCATTGGCATGTTCGACAGCTCTAGTTAATCCCATCATTTGTGAGTGCAGTGAGCCTCAGGCTGATAGGTTTGAACGAAGGTCATTAAAAAGGCGCCTGCTGCTGTGCCTGCAAGCTGGCACCAGAGGGAGCAAGAACACCAGAGATAGATAGAGACCTTGGCAATGAATTTCCAGTGACACTCATAACAGTATTTGCCAATTGCCAGCTATTGCCTATCCTATCAGTATATGCCAAACTTGTTCAATCCCCCTATTATTTGGACATTCCAGATGGGTTACCATCTGTCTGTCAGTCTCTTTCCTCCAGCAGGACTTAACTCCCTTCTCACACACCACTCACCTATACACTGCGTGCATCTACACATTCATTAATCTGCCATAGTTACTGTGCATTAGGTTTAGTATTTGGATAAGGAAGTACCAAATCAACGCACAGTAACTGTTGGCACTGCGCAGTAGCACTAGTATATGGGTTTTTACAGACACTAACCGTGCAGCAGTCTAATACTACTGTGCAGTAGCATATTAGCATGGGTTTTGCCCGGCACACTACTGCACAGTGTTATTAAGCACAGTGTCGATGTACCCACTGTCATGCTAATACTGATACAAACATTATCTGTATGCTACTGCTAATCAACCATGTCCTAAGAGAGATACAAATAGTAAATATCCCTCTCGCATAATAGATGACAAGTATCAAAATAACATGGGGGGCATTTAGTGATGCTTTAATGCACATTAAAATAGGCTAATGCGCATTAAAGCTCATGTGTAGACCCACCCTAGTTCAGTTAAATTGGCTCCATCTTGTGTGTCAACATTCTTAGAGAAAATTTAACCTGGCTTCTCTCCATTTAGATTTCCTAGGAAAAATTGTCTGTTTTAACCCACTAAGAGCATCCCCCTCCCAGAAGGCTGTACTGCTTTAACTAAACCATTTTTCATTTTGACCAGTGCACATTTTTGCGCAAAAAAGTTCCTGGGCTCTGTTGTGCCACTGACACGCTGCCAGATGTGGACCCTCCGCTCTCCCGTTAGTGAATGTCACGCTTTATCTGGAATTTATGAGGCCTTGTTACCTGATTGTGGTGAAGAGCTTTGAGACGCTTGTGTGGAAGGGCTACCCGTGTGAATAGCTGCCCCCGCCCTCAGGCAGCTTCTGTACAGGGCTTGCCAGAAAACAGATCAGTACAAATGGGAAGACAATGGCACCTCACTGGGCCTGCCTTGAATAGTCTCATCTATCTTAGCAAATATATGCCATCCTATGCCCCACCTCTCTCCCCTTGAATGGCCCGACAGGAGTCCCACAGAGAGGATCTTGTCCAGGCCAATGGATGAATTGCAACTTATCACACAGGGTTTATTTCTTGGCTGTCCAAAAAAAGTGTTCCAGCTTGTCCACGTCCCCTGGACGGACACATATAGTGCAATATATTTTCCATTAACAGATGGCTCTGAGTACATTGAACATCCAAGCACTGTGATGTATGAGGCTGTGCAGCCAGAATTAGGATCTTAATGGTCTTATGACCTTGCTTGGAATGAAGCCTGTTCCTCACCTGCTTATTACAAGCCATGCTGCTGTGCAGACCATGTTTCCTATGGACTTCCTTATCTTTGTCCTTGCCCACATGGGAAATGACAAGAAGAATGAATGGATGTTGCCTGCAGGATACAGACAGACGAGGAGTGATTTAAATCCCAACTTTTTGGAAGCAGCCCACTCCCTTTCATCTGAGATTCCAAATACTTTTGTTTTTGAGTCTGTTTTTTGTAGAAGAAGCCCTGCTTGGTACCAGGTTTCAGCCCACATCGCATTTTTCTAGCTGGCTTGAAAACCCTGGAGTAGAGATTTGCTCTTCGAGCTCTTCTAAACTCCAGAGTTACTTGGCTCTATTGACTTTAAAGAGATTCTACTTGTAATAGTTCAATAGTGACGCTTTTCTCTTTGAGGCCCAGAGCATAACCCTGAGGTTAGATAAAGATGCTTGAAAGAAAAAAATAATTTACTACATTCTGCCCATGGGTATATACCCTCTTTTCCAAAGCTCCACCACTTTGGGCTGAAATACATCTCACAAACTCATCCGTTGTTGCCCTGTTTGTGGAGCAAACTACCCTGCTACTAAGTTTTGGGGAATTACTGGGCTCAGGGAAGGGAGTCATTGCAATCTGGAGATCCACTGACTAAAGCAAATAAAGCAAAGTACGTTTCAGGCCTGACCATTTAAGCTGGAGTGGGCACAACTACACATGCGTATTAATGCTGTGCAATAAACTCCGGTGCACAACTCAATACAGTTTATTGTTCCTGGGCACTATGCTTACACATGCACCCAGAACCACAGCACATTGAGCCAAGTCATAGCAGCCCCAGCTGTAAGGAGGCCTGGGGGTCAGCCTACCAGCCCTGGGCTGCTCCAAGCCAGCTCCAAATGCTGCAAAGGTGCTCACTGGGGCACCAGGATACTTTAGTGCAGGGCTAGCCAGCAGGTATCCCCCCACACTGAAGCACTCTCATGCCTATTTACAAGTATTACCTTGCTGCAGAGTTTATTAGTTTACTCCAGACTAGGAGCCCTGCACGTGCAGACAAGGAGACGTTTACTGCAGAGCTAATTAATCTACTCCGCAGTAAACATCTCATGTAGACATGCCCAGTCACAGCACTGTCCTAGCTTACAATCTGAGGACTTCCAGAGCTCAAAGTGTGAGCTGCTCCAGTGAATATGTCCAGAGACTCTTCTACCCATCAGGCACAGAGAAGGACCCTCTGTCACACGGGCATTGCACAAGCAGAGGTATTGCCAAGTATTTTTACCAAGTATTGCCAAGGAGTTTTACTGATGTTATGTAGATCCAAGAACGAAGGCAAGAAAAGCATTGACTTGGGATGAAAGGGTGGGAGAGGAGTTAAGATACAGGTTGAACTGAGGAAGCAGAGAGAAATGAACTCAACACTTCAAAAATCTTTAAGCATATCATGGCTTGTTCTGATCAAACATCCCAAATTCTTGAAGTCTAATAACAAATGTAAGTGTTATTCATCGCATGTGCTCATTTACCGAGAGAGTTGAATTCATGCAAGCAACCTGTGCCTGCTCTTCTGACATACTTGTGCTTTTATGGATTTGACTGAGACACCCTTATCCATGGTGATGCCCCCGTGACTTTAGTGAATCACAGTTCAGTGTAAATAAGATTGCCCTAATACATCCGTAACTATAGAAGACATTTTCCAGTGTATGAGAGACCAGGTTGAAAAAGAAAATAATATGTGTATAAAGTCTGAGAGTTGTGATCCCTTCTTGCTTTCCCTCAATTTTTGCAAAGATGCAGGACTGAGAGATGGTTATGATTGAAACCTGCAGAGAGAGGAACATACAAAGAACAGAGCACAAGAACCCAGCGCCCAGCACAGAGCAGTGGGAAAGGGATCTGCAACATCCTGGAATACCTAACTGGAGAAATGAAAGAATATGGAGACTGGCTGAAAGGTAAATTATTTGTATATGTGAAGAGCACCATGGGTAAAAAGTAGTTCAACATCCATATCTTTGTCAATGTTACCTGTGCATGTGTAGTGGATCTTAAACCATCTAACTCCCAGACATGCACACCTAGATCCTGCAGACCTGGACCAAAATTGGCACGCCCACCGTTTTACAGGAACAAATTTTTAACCTAAGCTTTTTAGTTTTAGGGACTGTTAATGTATTATCTTGCTGCTGCCACAGTATGCAAAATATCATGTATGTACCCAAGCAGCCCCGGCTTGTTAGTGTTATTTATATTAGAGTAGAGCCGAGAAGGAACCAAGTTAAATCATTAGCTTCTGGGGACAAAGACAGGACTTTTCATGTATGTGTGGGTACAGAGCCCATAGCAATGGAGTTGGGTCCTGATTGGCACAGGTAGGAGCTATTATCCTATCAGGCATTTATAAACAATGCAAATTGTGGTGAAGATTGTGCCGGCATGAATTAGAAGGCAAGGACCTGTTCCAAAGGGTCTACCATCCCTCAAGGGACAGAACAGGGATAGTAGGAGTGAAATACAATAAGAGAGGTTAGTAGAAAACAATGGCAGCGTGACTAGGAATGTGCAGTTTATGCTAGGTTCATGAACAGCTTGGATGCTCCACAGCATTTCTTTACTGATTTTTTTTTTTTAAATAAGTGAATGAACAAGATGAACTGATCATCCACTTGGCAGGTGCAGTCACTGCGATCCTGTATGCGAACAAAGGTGTTTCCTGTGAAACTCTTCATGCATGCTTAGGCCGACCGTGAATTAATATTAAACAGCAGTGCAACTGGGACTGCACTTTGGTGTCAGACTTCTCCTTTTGCAAGCGTGATGCCAAAGGACTTTGTGGGACAAGCTGCAATAGGACAGAAACATCAGCACTAGAGCTTCATTGCAGCACTGCTTGTAAGGATCCCTAGCGCATGGCTGCACCATTGAGGACCTAATTTCTAAAGGTATTTAAGCAATTAATTCCCACTGAAATCAGTAGGAACTAGATGCCTTTGTACCTGCACAAATCTGGCTGCAGGTACCTCACTTGCACTGATTTCTGTAGGTACCGATCTGCCTCTTCAGGTATCTGAACCCCCTTAAAATCCTCCCTGACTGTATCTCAATGTTCTGTCTCCATTTTTAACATGGCACAAGATAAGTTTCCTTATCATGTTTCTCCTCTGTCCATAAGCTAGTTGCAGCCTTGCGTAAATCCCGTCCTGCAGCTGGATTCTGCATTGAAGTAGTTTAGCTTTCTCGTTAAATTTATGATAGAATCTTATGCAATCTGCCATGCAAGAAAGACTATTTTTGATGATCATAAATACAGCAATTTCTATTAATCCAGCCAAGTGCTTTATAGTAGTGAACTCTACCAACAAGCTTTTCATGTGCCAGATGCAAAGCTTGTTCAGACAGTAATAAATCAGGGACGAATTTTATAGTCTTGTTGATACATTGCCTCCATTCTGTAGCCAGCAGTTACTGCAAAGCTGAGTGTGGTTCAAGAAAACCATACTGAAATGATGTCTTACTCCCAGAATTTTTATTTGATCTCTTTCAGATAAACCTCTCGTGGTTCAGTTTATAGACTGGGTCCTGAGAGGGACATCCCAGGTGATGTTTGCCAATAACCCTTTCAGTGGGCTTATTATTATAGCTGGGCTTTTGATCCAAAATCCCTGGCAGACACTCACCGGCTGCTTAGGAACAACTGTCTCAACATTAACAGCACTTATTCTGGGTCAAGACAGGTAAGCTGGTCCTTTGTGTATGGATTCAGCACATAAATTGGCCATTAATTGTTCAATTCTTGCAATACCAATTAGTGGTATTATGAATGGATATGCTCTTTAGTTCACTTTTTTTCTCCCGCCTTGGTTATTACATTACTGACTACAAACAGACATCACGGTTTTCTCAAAATAAACAATTTTATCCTGGGACACAAGTGTGATCATTCAGGTGTCCATATCCTTTGTCCCAGGACAAACCCTGACAAGGTTTGCATGATAATATGGCTAGATGTATACCTTGCTCGGGTCGTTTGACCCCAGTACTCTTTCCTGCCATGGCAGGGGGTCGGACTAGGTGATCTACTCAAGTCGCTTCCGACCCTAGAAACTATGAAACTATGAAACTATAAGAACTATTAACAGTTTATCCCAGGACATCACAAAGTGAGCCTGAATGGTTATCCCAGGACTGCACTATTGAATCTTTGGTGGAAGGGCAGCAGTGTATTTCACTGCTCACTAGACCATAACTAGGTGATGTGTGTACATGCCAATCCCAGGATATTTCTATTCTTGGACAAACTCAGGCATAACTTGTCTAAGGACAAATACATTGGCTGTTCCTAGCCACAGATTTTCATGCAACCTCTAATCCAGAAGTCACATAATCTAGTGCGCTATAAATGCTAGGCCCCATTCTGCCACTGCCTTGCTGGTGTCCTTACACAAGTTGTTCACCTTTTCATATCCAGAACTTCCTTATCTTTTCCCATCAGGTGATCTAAATGTGGGTCTCCCATATCCTAGAGAAGTATTTTAGCCACTGGGCCTTTGCACAGCCATCCCACTACCTCCTGCCAGCTTGGGGATGGGGAGAATGGATGTGCTCAGAGCACGTCTACCAGTTCGAGAGATATGGGCACCAGAATGCCTATGTCTTCATGACTCCCGAGAGGAGGTAGGCACTGTCAGAAATTGTGCAAATGCAAGAGCAGAAATTTAGGTACCTACAAGGTCAGGAAAGAATATCAATGGTGCTTCAATGTTGGGCTCAAGTACGTCAAGAGGTAAATGGGTCCCTAAGGGCCTTGTTACACAAGACACTTAGTACATTTGAATTGGCTCCAGTGTGAGGACAGGGCTGGGACCGGCAATCAGATGATTGTCAGGCCCAGCCCTAGGACCCTCTGGTGCTATGGACACCCAACTCTCAACTTGATCCTGGAGGAACCTGACAAGTGTAAGATCCGGGATCTTTCCTCCTGCCATGTGTGGCTTTCCTCATCCACCCAGAGGCTTGATCGAGCAGAGAAGTCCCTGGCTGATGTCACAGCTGGGTGAAGCCCGCAGCTTGCTCACAATTTCTCTGGACACCTGCTGAACACACTTTACTTAATCTGGGATGTTTCTTCCATGAAAAGTTATAGTTTTGCTATGGTACGTGCACATCTTGCACATGTTTTACTCCTTAAACACATGGGCGCTCACATTTTAAGCACACTTAACACATGCTAAGTGTAACACACAACATGGGTCTGTCTCCCCCCATCAATCTTGTTTGAACGATTTGCTCAAGGAATGGAGGACGGAGCAAAGAACTGAGCCTTAGCCTCATTCGGTCTGAGCTAGGCTCTGACCCACCGGACTATCTTTCCCTGATGTCCAGTGTAGTTGTGAGGACAGAATTGTGGCCCCAGTGCTCAGGTTGAAAAAGGCGCTGAGGACCCAGCTCGTTTTGATGGGTCTGGCAAAGCTTTAAAAGCAGGGAGTGGTAGCTATCTGGTTGTCTGGCTTCTATAACATTTCTCTTGAGTTTAGCTTTGCCATAGCTGTAAAAATTCAGTGTCTCACAATTACAGGAATAGTCTGGGTACCCCGCAAACTTCCCACAGACTCTAGGTTTGGGAGACCAAACAAAACCACTAGTCCGACATGAGTTATGCTAAACCCAAGCCCTCAAAATGTGTGCATGACCGCATCTTTCATTTTTCAGTATGCTCTCTGTGAAATATAGGACTTCCAGAGGTTGCATGTCCATGATACACGGAGTGGTAGAGTTGAGTGCATAGTCTGCAGTGAAGGTTGCCTTCTACTAAACTTTTCCAGCCAGGTGTCATAGCAGCAGGCCTTTATGGCTATAATAGGGTCTTGGTGGGATTGATCACAGCTACCTTCTCTGACAAGGGAGACTATTATTGGTGGCTTCTTTTCCCTGTTGTTGTCACATCCGTGGTTTGGTAAGTCACACTTATTTTCTAAAGCAAAAATAAATGTTTCTAGTTCTTCTCATCATACATGACTTATCTTCAGTGAGTAAAAAACATTTATTGATGCCAGTGGGAATTATGCATACAGACAAAACACATTGCAGATTCTTCTAAATCCCTACACGTGCAATGTAAGTTATACTAAGTATTCTTACTTTGTTTTGGCCTAAAACAGTGGTTTTCAACCCCTAGGGGTCCACAGGCTAAGGGGTCCACAAAAGATGGCTAAGATCCATTACAAGTATATGAATGCACACACTTACAATCCAAAGGGGTCCACACCTTTATTCAAAATTTCCAAAGGGGTCTGCAAGTGAAAACAGGTTGAAACCACTGCCCTAAAATGTAGGCTATGAAACAGTTCCTGTATTCTTCCTGTTTCACAGTCATCTGTGTATATCCATAACTTGGAAAATGCCTTCAAGTCCTTTGCACTGATACAGGAACAAGTATTAGCAGATACATACACTGAAAATAGCTTCTCTAACTCACAACCTTTGCAAATGCCTGTGGTCGATAGGCTAGATTCAATCTGGGCCTAATCATGGGCACCATTAAAAGTGCCCATGCACTTGCAGCAAGTTCACTTCCAACCCAGTGATCTGCTGAACCTGATCTTGCCCTAGAAGTCAAATCTCTAACTTCTCCTGCACACTTGATTTCAAAACAGTGCTTCTTAGGCTAAAATGACCTTCTTTAAGGGCAGACCTTAGCATCATTACAAAAAGCATTTCAGTAGAAAGCTACCTAACTGCAATTCAAATGTTTCATTTTAATGGCTTGTTTTAGTGATGAGATCCAAAACATTTATCTTTCACCACTCTTACTAAAATTTTGATTATTTCATGTTTTATTGATTTATTTAGACCTTAGAGTGAAGGTCGCATTGTACCAATCCCTAGAAAGCCAGAATATTTTCAGGAATGCTTACACTTTTGGGGCTGCCTGAATTTTTTGAGCCTTGCTATTTTAATTGCTTTTGTTATAATTCCCCAAGTTGAAGGGCAGAGTCATTTGAAGGATTTCAGAATTAGACAATTCAACAAATTTTTGGCTAAAATACTGAATTTCAATTAAAAAGGAAACATTTGGTAAAAAAAATTGTCACATTTTTTCTATCCCCTAGTAGAAAATTTGTGCTTCAGTAACAGAAACAGGACAAAGCTTTCACAGAAGAGCTGAAGCATTTTTCTGCTAGCCCCAGCAAAGAAGTGTATACACCGCTGAGATAACTGAAATCATTATCAAAAAAGGGATTGATCTGAGAATAAATGGGGATTATAATAGAGTGCATCTTTTCCACTGATTGTAGCAATAAAAAAAGGCATCACATATTTCATCAGAAAGAACAAATGGATTTGGTTAAAATCAGATCCAGCTCTTAAACTCACCTTCCTTTGAAATTTTCAAAGATTCAGTTAACTACTGCATATGATACACAGGACTTTCTGCTCTCAGCTAGCTTCAGTGGATTTGCACAGATCTAAATAAGAGCAGAAGCTGACTGTGCTAGATATACTGTGGGCATAAATCAGTTTAGCTCAAGCAAAGCCACTGGAAATGTCAGTATTTTCCAGCGTAGGCCCTGGCCCAAAAGCTTGTGTCATTTCCACCTACCTGTAGATTTATTGGTTCCAGGCACCACTGTAGGAGGGCGTGCCCCAAGAAAGGCTGTCCATGTGATTGATCAAACTAGACTGACAACCAAAAAGCCTGAGAAACTCCCAAGAAACGCAATTCTTGTGACATTTCTAGCCCAAATTCCAGAACCAAGAGGACTGGACAGGTTTATAGTTCTCATCCAAGCTTTCACATACGTCTTTGTGTCAGATCTGAATCATTTGTGGTTTCCCTACAATTATGTTGTGTGCCAAGAATAAGCCTAACTTTTTTCCACATAAGACAGAAGCTTGGATTTCAGCTATTTCTTTAAAACTTCAAACAGCTGATTTGACTCACTGCTGAACAACACCGGCTCTCACTGAGATGGATGGGGCTGTCATGATCCTAGCATCCCAGAGCACTTTCCAACGGTGGGCTGGTAGAGTGGAGATAACAGAGATAATCAATAGAAAATGGAGATAACCAGTAAAATCTCCCGCCCCCCCTGCTTCTTGCCTCCACGCCAGCCTTACTTGTTTCCAGAGCAAGAGCTCACAGAGTTTCACAACCTTCAAAAAAACTGAAGAAATAGGCAAACTGACCAACTGAACTACTTCCACACCCATTTCCACCCCAGCAGAAGGCCACTAGAAAGTGCTGAGCAGCATTGTGTGACTGCTTATCCTCTCTGGGTTAATCTTGTGTGAGAGATTCATTTCATGGAACCCCTAAAAGTAACTTTTATGATTAGTAGCTTTGACATTATTTATATATTTTACAATATCGCACATTTTATAATATGCCTCCAAAACCATGTGTACGATTAAAGTGTTAAAAAATGAACTCAAGAACTAATTAAAATGTTAATCGCAAATGTTAATGGCGAGCCATTGACAGCCCTAATTTTATTGTATTTATGTGAATAAATAGCGAAGGAGTGGGGGGTCTTACAGTAAGCGAAACAAAACAACTTAAAAGGGCAACTAGAATAAATCAAGTAAAACAGAGACCCACTAAACAACATGTCGGTCTCGCTTCGGTGGCTAAGTGCCTAACCAAAGAGAAAGATCTTGCAGTGCTCCTGAAGGATGCCCAGGCTCAGGCTCCAGCAGTCAGCAAGAGGGAGGGAGGGCCAGAGATGAGGAGCAGCTGCTGAGAATGACCTCTCCTGTGTTTTCATGGCATGAATTAGGTGTACTGATGATACCTGCAGGAGGTTGCTTTCAGCTGACCCTAAGGATCACGATGGCGAATAAGGTAAAGTAGGGCCCAAGCCATTTATGATCTTATAGGTCAAAACCAGCACCTTGATTTTTGCCCCGACAGCTACTGGGAGCCAGTGCAGACACTGGAGGACTGGAGTTACATGGTCCCGATGACCCACCCCTGGTCAGAAGGCAGGTTGCCACATTCTCCACCAGCTGCACTTTCTGAATGGTTTTCAAGAGCATCCTATGCAGAGTGCATTGGTTTAACCTCAAGGTTATGAAGGCATGGGTGATGGTGGTGAGATGAGAGACTGAAAGAAAGGGCCAGAGTCTTTTCACCAGCTGGAGTTATGTGAGAGGCACTCTTAGCCACAGCTGTCACCTGAAGATCCAGGTGCAGCAGAGAATCTAGGAGCACCCCACGGCTGTGAACTGGAGTAACAAAGTGAAACTGAACCTCAGTGATAGGTGTCCCTGTCCTGGCCCCCCTCCACCAGACAAGTGGCCTGCCCCCACTGCTATCACCTCTGTCTTGTCTAAATTCACTTTCAGTTGGTTCACTATGGCCTTGGAACAAGTCTAATGCCTAGTATCAAGACCTTTAAAAAATTATTGACCAGTTGAACCAAGTAGTATTTCAACTTGTAATTCCATGACCTCAGACTAAAATGGTGGCAGGTTTCTCACACCTCCAATTGCAGTGACCAAACAATAACTGTTGCTTTTTCTTCTTCTCTTTTCAGCCCAGTTCTTTCCAGTGCATTAGGTTCAATCTTCAGTAAATGGGACCTTCCTGTTTTTACCCTGCCTTTCAGCGTCACAGTATCTCTACTTGGCTGTGACTGGACGCTACAACCTCTTCTTCCCTACAACATCCATACAGCCTGTAACATCAGCGCCCAACATTACCTGGTCTGAACTCCACACACAACTGGTAAGCTACACAGAAGACAAAATAAGTACTCCAGTCTGTTAGGAACAATGAAGGCACTCACCTGTAGGTAACAGGCTCAGATACAGCCTAAGGTTCTACAAGTATGTGAATCTTATGGCCATGTATAACACGGGGCTTCCTTGGGGCTGATCTACCATTGGCCCGCCCACCTGTTTCTGGGCCAGCTGCCCGCCTCCTCGCCTGCCATGCCTTGATGATATATAATTATGTTGTTAATTAGGTGGGAGGCTGCCCATTTCTTGCCCCAATGCCAGGGGGCACTATCTGTGGCTCTGTTCTTTCCCTACACTGCAGCCCAAGCCTCACAGATGGTTTCCACAGGTCTTAACATCACCAACCCCACACTGGACCTCAGAATCCTTCCAATCAGACCCCAACTGGATCCCTCCAATCAGGCAGCCTACTCCACCCTCATTCAGGGCTGCCTAGCTCCCTGAACTGTTCCCCCCCTCAGGTGTGGTTCCCCCTGGGACATTTGGCCACCCAAGGCCAGTCGGAAACTCCAGGCCTTCAGCTCTGGACGTCCCTCATGGCGGGCCTCTGGCTCTTTTGGCCATTCTGGTCCTGGCCCCAGCACTGAGCAGTCGAGGATATTCTGAGTAAGGCTTTTGAGTCTGTATCCCACTCTCTAACCTGGGTCCCCCTTCTTGGCCCTACTATGGGGTTAACCCACCCAGTTGTGGGAGCTGGGGTTATTAAGGCACCCCGAACCACCTTTCACCAGGGTTGTAACTGGTCTGGTATTTCCTGGGGACTCCCGTGCCACTGGGAGCCCCACCAGGCTACCCATTCCCCTGGCAGGGTGCAGTTTTAGGTCAATGTTCAGGACCAGGAGCCTCCAAACCATCCCCTTAAGCTTCTGCCCTTCCCTTCAGAATGTAGTATTCAGCATGCAGCCAGGCGGTGTCTCTGTCTGGCCTGCCAGCAGCAAACTGCTCTGTTTATATAGGCGGCAAGAGAGCTAATATGGCTGCCGCAATCAAGCACCTGCTGGCTGCTTGGCTCAGCCCTTAAAGTGGCAGGCACCAACAGTGCCCCACCACACCACGTAACAATTCATACAAAATCAGAAAGCCATCCCAGTGACATTCAGATAAATCAGCTACTTCCCAACAAACATTCCCAAACTGGCATAGCAAGTGGCCCTCAGATTAGTATTTTCAGGAGAAAGGTAAAGGACTAAAACGGACTAGGGATTCTGAACTACTTAAAGCTTATCTTTCCAAGACCCATATCTCAGGTATGTTGTTGAGACAGCCTAGGGAAAACAGGCTGAATTTTGAATTAATATATACCCAAGTGAACTGCAACCTTCCTTATGATACATCCTACTCAGTTAAGAGGCAGAAGTTTACAGGTCCTCTCTGTATGAGATTTTCTCTTCTTTCCCTTATTTCATGTACTGCCTGCTTTAGTGCTGTTAGTCACAAGGGTCACTTCCAGCTTCACCTGTGTATTTCCAATGCTGGATTCCAGAAGTTGTTTCGAAGAGTTAGTAAAGCCATCTCAATCTAACAGCAACATGCTGAAGCTTTGTTACTTCCCCCATCTCATTAAATTTGCCTGTTGTATTGAATGTAATTCCAACTTTAAGGAACCACTACCATATTTAATGCCATGCTCCCAGACAGGCACTGCTCTTAAGTACCTGCATAATAACCCATGTTCAGCAGAGGGGACATAGACTAAAAATGATCTGTTTCAATTTTGGCCCCTCCTGAAAACCAGACAGACAACTGCCAGTGAGCCACCCAATGTAAGGAGCCGTGAAAAGAGACTCAGAGTTTTAGTGGTTAGTTGTAGTGGCCTACATAGCTATAAGGACTGACTCAATCCTTTCCCTGCACATCAGAGGGGAACCAGCTTTCCTTTACACAGAGTCTTCATAAGAAGAGATGAGTGTATCTGGGGTTGCTGGAAACTACACTACTGGCCCTATTTATTGTTATTTTTTGATGTTTATATGCCATTTACAGGGCATTCATGTACTGAGGCAGGTTTGGGCCTTTTGCTTTATAGCAAATAGCCACTGTCATTTTGTCTTGAGTCCAATGATACAATAACAGGGTCCTTTTGAAATGGATGCTGCAGCTCTTACAGTCCATTCCTATTGGAGTGGGGCAGGTGTATGGTTGTGATGACCCCTGTGTCATCTTTCTGGCTGTGTTGCTCATCTCTTCTCCACTCATTTGCTTGCATGCTGCAATTGGATCAACAGTGGTGGGCATGCTGGCAGGTAACGAATATGGTTTACCTAAATCATGTTTATAATGTCTTACATCTATGGGTTCCTCAACCCTCCTGATAACAGAGACCTATCCAAAATTTTCTGGATTCCACTTGCATCAGTGTGGCCAGATTTTTTGTCTGCAGGTACAGTCTTGAGTTTGCATCTAATTTGGGGCATTTAATCAACCTGACACAGCAAGAGAGTAGCTTTCTTTCGAGCTCAGTACAATGTATAAGGGCCTACAAGGTATTGTGATCTGTAGTTATATTTCATAATGCATGTTATGAAACTAACCCTAATTCCTAAAACCCACCTGAGCAAACTCACACCTCTCTAGAGACAGCAGTGTTGCTTCTATGCTTAGATCCAAAAGTGTTCTGCAGAAAACCCAGGTCATCATTTATGTGTGTGAATGGAAAACTGCTTGGTTTCTGGAGTCTTCCAAGTTGGGTAGAGGCCTGGAATCTGATCCATATTTATTCAGTGCATTTCTCCACAAGGGGGAAGGTCAGGAAAAGATGGCTTGGACTGGAGAGAGGATTTGGTGATGAGGTCAATAAAACAAGAAAGCAAATGAAGGCGTCCAAGTGGGAAATGGATTCATCCAAGCTGGCATCCCAACACAAGTGAGGCGAACTGGCAAGACATGACAGCAGTCTAGTCACTGGAGGTCCTGCTGGAGCCAGTGAGGAATCGTCCAAGAGCTCTTATAAGGCCAACTCAGAAAAGTCCCTTAGCTGGATTCTTGTTGGAGATAGAGGAGTGACAGTTCAGTGGAGCCTGTTTAGAGAAAGGGGTGGACAATCCAGTTTACTCCCACACTGCTGCTCTGAGTACTTGGGCACTGGAAAGAGTTTCACCTGAGTGAGGGCTGGGACAAATTCAAGTCCCAATTACACCATCATAAATATGCAATAACAAACCCATATTGACTTCAACCCATTTCCTCCATATTTATGTTGATGTGACTGAGAACACAGTTACCAGCGAGCGCAGCTGTGAGAAGAAAGTAATTCTGCGTCTATACCATGGAGTTGTGGTATCTGGAGCATCTTCTGCTATGTATCATAAAAGGTGCCTGTTATCTTAAGAGCACTCACCATTGCTACACTGCTTGACAGCATCTACTTTGGCTTGCGGAGTTACAACTGTGCTCTTGCTTGCATTGCAATTGGAGGCATGTTCTATGCACTTACTTGGCAAACGCATCTGATGCCACTTGCCTGTGGTACATACCATGTAGGAAAGGGGAGGGCAAGGATACAGGGACTCAAGCTAACTTCACATCCTGCAGATGTAGTGTCAGGCCATGGTTGTGCTGGTAACACTGTATGTGCTCGCAATGCTCATGACTTTGCAGATGTGACCTGTGTACGTGCAGTAGAGTCAGGCAGTTAGATTATGCATACAAATGATTTAAGTGTTAAGAAGCTCCTTTGTGCAGTTTCATTTTAGATTAGGGAAAATAGCATCAAGACAGTGCAGAGGTCAAGCATGTGTCCCTCATGATGCACTGCAGAGCTGTAAAAATAAAGTGGCCAATGTGCGCGTTCCATAAATAGCAAAGAAAGGCCTGGCAGTTTCATAGTTGCATATAGATTTATAAGGCTGGAAGGAACCTCAGAAGATCATCGGGTCCAGCCCCCCGCACCAATAAGGAAAGACAATGGGGGTGAGGTGACCCCAGTAAGGTGACCATCCAGTCTCCTCTTGAAGATTTCCAGAGTAGGCAATTGCACCACCTCTGGAGAGAGCTTCTTCCAGTCCTGACACTCTTAACTGTAAAGAAGTATTTCCTAATGTTGAGCCTGAAATGGTCTTCCTGAAGTTTGTGGCCATTGCTCCTGGTTTTCCCCAAGGGTACCCTGGTGAACAGTTGTTCACCAAGCCCTTGATGTAAACCCCTGATGTAGCGGTGACCTGCTACCTGGTCCCCTCTCAGCCTTCTCTTTTTCAGGCTGAAGAGTCCCAGGTCCCTTACATATACCCTGTACCACATTGGAAAAGATTAGGCTGGCCTGGGAAGAAGTGCATCATGAGGGACAGGGCAGAAATTGGTGGAAAATAATTCTAACCCAACACATGAATTTATTGTAACGGGTAGAAGAGAGACCTTCATTTCATGTCCTTGTTGAGATACAGTGCTCATCACCCACAGTCCATGCAAATAGAAAAGAAAAGGCTAAGCTGAGCATTGAAAGTAGAGCAACTCCATACAGTTGGCCCAGTGTTCAAACAGGAACAAATATAAAACCTGTGCACACGGTACTGGGACATCCTATTTAATGGTCCTTCTGCACCAGAATTCCAATCCTAATTCTTGTGCCAGAGGAAGGAGGAGGGATGCTTTCAAGTCAGCAGTGTCAGCTGGGATGCACCCTAGGGTACTGAAGGAATTGGTTAAGGTCATTTGAGAGCTGTTGGCTATCTCCTTTGAGAACTCATGGATGTTGAGTGAGGTCCTGGATGATTGGTAAAAAAAATAAATGAAGTGTCCATCTTTAAGAAAGTGGATCTGGAGAATTATAGACCAGCCAGCCTAACCTCAATACCCGAAAAGATCACAGAGTAGGTCCTCAAGGAATCTATTGTGAAGCACCTAGAGAAGAACAAAGTGGTCAGGTAGAGTCATCATGAATTCATCAAGAACAAGGCATGCCTGGCCAACCTGATTTCCTTCTATAATCAGTGGGCAGGTTCTGTGGGTGTGGAGAGAGCACTGTCTTGATCTTAGCAAGGCTTTTGACACTGTCTCCTGTGGCATATTCATTAATAAGCTAAGTAAATAAAGACTAGATGAATATGTTACATGGTGAACACGTAATTGGTTGGATCATCAACAAGTAATCATCAATGGCTTAGTGTCTAGCTGGCTAGAAGTATCAAGTGGGGCTCTCCAGGAATCTGTACTGGGTCCAGCGTTGCCTTTATTAATATCTTCATTCATGATTTGGACAATGAGACTGAGCGCACACTTAGCAAATTTGCAGATGACACCAAATTATGTGGAAACAATCTGGAAGGCAGGGCTAGGATCCAGAAGGACCTGGGCAGACTGGAGAAATGGTCTGCGATCAATCAGATGAGATTCACCAGGGACAAAGTCCTACACTTGAGACAGAATAACTGCATGTACAATTACAGACTGGGGAATGACTGGTCAGGCTGCGGTACTGCAGAGAAGGACCTGGGGGTTACAGTGGACCATAAGATGATTATGAGTCAACAGTGTGCTTTTGTTGCCAAAAAAAAGGCCACCAGTATACTTGGTTGTATTAACAAACGTGTCATTTGCAGGTCAAGGGAAGTGATTCTTCCACTCCATCCAGCATTAATGAGGCCTCACCTGGATCACTGTCTTTAGCTATGGGTCCAACCCTTCAAGAAGAGTATGAACAATTGAAAGGAGTCCAGTGTAGAGCAACAAAATTGATTATGCATGTGAGAAGCAAGAAAAGAAAAACTGAAAGAAGTTGGGTTTGAAAAGACTGCGGCAGGGTTTGATAACAGTCTTCAAATACCTGAAGGGCAATTACAGAGAGATTGGAGATGGGCTTTTTCTGTGGTCACAGGGGTCAGGACTAAGCGCAATGGCCTCAAGCTACAGAAAAGGATATGTAGGCTGGAGATTAGGAAGAACTGTCTGACAATGAAGGAGGTCAAGCATGGGAACAGACCACCTAGAGATATTGTGGGATCTCCATCGCTGGAAATTTTTTAAGAACAGGTTCCATAGACACTTGCCAGGATGGTTTGTCAAGGACCACCATGAGCGGGGGGCAAGGGGAGGCAGCTGGACTAGATGACCTTGTGAAGTCCCTTCCAGCTTTGCTTCCCTATGATCCTGTGCATATTATCGGGTATGCATAGGGACTGCCTATTTCTGATATTGTTTTTAGGATGAGCAAGAGTCTACTTGTCTCGAACTGTCTTTTTGTCTTCTTTTCACAGCCCTATTTTGTGCCTATGCTGGAGCAGCTCTTACTAATGTCTTGTCAGTGGTGTTTTTTTTATGGATTCTGGCTTTGTTACGCTGTTGGGAAATACAGACTTTTCTATTATTTTGCTGACAGTTTTGACAGCCGTGGAGTAAGAATTCTGTAGCCAGCAGGGGGGTTGTATAGATTCTGCGGCAGGTGTATTGTGAGCTTATATTTGCTATGGCTGATAATAGGAATTCAGAGAACTTCAAACCACCCGATCCTCCATGTGTGTGCTTGCATTTGTAGATGAATTCCAACAACATTTCCTGTGCTGAATTCCATCATTAAGCCTACCCTTCCTTTTGTGGTTGTTCCTAACTTAGACAGATTCGTTTTGGCTGTTCTCAGTTTGTTCTTGCTTTGTCTCAGGCCAACTATTTTCCCTTTAAAGTCTGATCCAGCCATTCCTGAGTATTGCAAATGTGAAGGGAAAATATATTTGTGTTTTATGTGAAAAGCAGACATTTTATGCTAGTATAATTCAAAATAGCTGAAACCAATACCTCAAACTTAGCTTGTTTCACAGATCTCACTGAAGGACGAAAACTAAAGTCATGTTTGAAGCAGATATGTTTGGTAGCTTTAAATGTATGCATATTTAAAGTCAATGGGTTCAAATATGCTCAGTGAAATCTATCCATCTGGTTTCTTTCATAGGTTTTATAGACATTCGGGCTGGAAGGGACCTCGGAAGATCTTCGAGTCCAGCCCCCTGCCCCAGGGACAGGAGGTCAGCTGGGGTCACAGGATCCCAGCAAGATAAACAACCAAATGTGTCTTGAAGGTGTTCAGAGTAGGTGCTTGAACCTCTATGCCAGACCTGGGGGGCTCAGACAGTATTAGCATTCTTTGCTAATGCATGGTCATAAAAACAGCTCAAAATAGTGGCCCATGTCAATAGGATGCCTCTGTTTAAACACACCTGAGTTAATGTTGCATAAGGATAAAGACCCTAGATAGATCCTAGCTAAGTACAATTTTGTAATTCATTTCACTGTATCCCCTGGGCCTCACAAGGACCTTCTCCCTTCCCCTTGTGACCTTGCCCCTGGCTTTGCATAGCTTTCAGTGCCACCACAGGGTCAAGCCCAGCTCCTGCTTCTCTGAGAACAGACCAAACTACCTGCAGCGAGAAAAGCGGCTCCGTAAGAGGGGCTGGGACTGCTGCTGCACTAGAAAGCTAGAGAGGAAACTTTGATGCAATACTCAGGGGAGGGACAAAAAGCGGCCACATTTGGAGCTGCCAAAAGGATTAGGTGGTCAAAAATATCCCTTCCAACACTTAACCCTAAAGAGGAGGACAGGCAGATATACAAGGAACACAACAAGAAAGAGCTCCCATGCCCAGCCAGTAGTGAAAAGAAAGCTCAAGCTCTTCATATGCATCCCAAATAAACCAGCCACTGGCTGCCTGGTTTGAGGGGGACAAGGCTGGACAGGGGCAGTGCTCCCAGGAGCTCTCCAACCCAGCCATTGTGTGGAGGTAGTATAATATAGTCACATGAGCCAACCACCCTTTCGTTTTCAACCTGAGGCTGAGGAAACTCCATTGCCCTGTCCTCCAGACTCTTAGGCCCAGATCGTCCAAGGTACTTAGGCACCTAACACTCATTACCTTTCCTGGCCTGACAATCAAACAGAGCAAGGCATCCCCATCTCCATGAACCTAGGCAAGGCAGGCTGGCAAGGTCTCCCAACGTGCTCCCTTTCATCCAAAGTAGAGATGAAAAAAGTTTCATTCACTCATTTTTACCTACTTTATGCAGCAATTAGTAATGAGCTGACAGCCACCTCCCATTATATAGTTGTCACTCTGCAAACACCATAGCTATGTGAACAAAAAATGAATCTCTCTTAACTACTATAGGTACAGATCTACAGTAGTAGTATTACTGGCTATCCATGATGTTGTTACTGGTATAACTATAGAATCATAGAAAATGAAGGTTGGAGGGAAGCTTGGGAGATCACATCTAGGCCAGCCCCATGCTCAAAGTAGGACCAGCCCCAACTAGATCATCCCAACCAAGGCTTTGTCCGGTCGGGTCTTAAAAACCTCCAAGGATGGAGATTGCATCACTTCTCTGGGCAACCTGTTCCAGTGCTTTACTACCCTCCTAGTGAGAAAGTTTTTCCTAATATCTAACCTAAACTTCCCTGGCTGCAACTTGAGCCCATTGCTCCTTGTTCTGTCATCTGCCACCACTGAGGACAGTCTAGCTCCATCTTCTTTGCAACCCCTCTACAGGTAGCTGACACTGCTATTAAATCCCCTCTCAGTCTTCTCTTCTGCAGACTAAATAAAGCCAGTTCCCTCAGCCTCTCCTCAGAAGTCATTTTTCTCAGCCCCCAAACCATATTCATTGACTCTCTCCACTTTGTTCACCTCCTTTCTGTAGTGTGTGTGTGTGGGGGGGCGGGGCAAAACTAGACACAGTACTACAGTTGTGGCTTCACCACTGCTGAATAGATGGGAATAATCACTTCCCTTAACCTGCTGGCAACACTCCTACCAACACAGCCCAGGATGCCATTAGCCTTCTTGGCAACAAGGGCCCATTGCTGGCTCATATTCAGCTTTTTGTCCACTGTAACCCCCAATAGATTTATACTGCACGTCATGTGATAGGATTTGTATGTGTTTGGGGGAAATACATTCCAGGAATGGCATACACTTGGAAGCTTCTTCTATCATATATTTGTCAATACTGGTCTTGGCAGAACAGACCCAACTTCCCAACCTCATGCTAAAGAGTTAAGCAAAGGGAACAGTCCAAATGTCATGAAAAAAATGCATCAATCTGTCTTTCCCACCTAGCTTGGATTGCCACGCTGCACGTGGCCTTTTTGCTTCTCTGCACTTCCCTTCCTGCTACTAATGACAAATAACCAAGCCATCTACAAGCTACCACTCTGCAAAGTCACCTACCCAGAAGCCAACCGAGTCTATTATCTGAGAATGAAAACAAATGAGCAGACAACCACCGGTGATTAGCAAGTGCTAACTGTGGCCAGACTTTGTGATTCCCAGTGCAGCCACTCAGATCACTTCCTGTAGCACCTGAATCAGCCATTTTAATACTTTATATCAAACACCAACAGATCAGCAAATTACTAAATATCCTAATGCCATCTTTAGCAAGCTATTCATTGAGTTCCAGGATCAGCAAGTGTTGATACATAGCATATTGTGGAAGAAAAGTTTGTTCTTGAGCTAAGCTATGCAAGTTCATCCACCATAATAATGGCTGTCTTGTCATTGCATATGATAATAATATGAATGTAAATTAATAATAATAATAATAATATGGTAAGTTCTTTTGTGCACAGATTGTTTTTATGTTATGTTTGCACGGTGACTGGACCCTTTGGATGCCATAATAAAATTAATTTGAGAAGAACCTTGTGTGAGCTGTAGTTAAACTAAGGCCAAGTATACCTGAAAATGTGCCAGTCTGATCTGTTCCTTGGGCATCACACATATCACGTATAAATCCCCAAATCTCACAATTAACACCATGGTTTAAATGGGTAAATTTATTATCTTTCTCTGTTCTGTCACCTGCCTTCTCCTCATTTTACAGTGTAATTAGGATATTCATATTTTTCTTTCCATAATCAGACTAAAAATGGCTTGTTTCTAATTGCATTATCATTCACTGGCATCGTTTTCATTTAGAAAACAGAAAAATGACAATCCCAGTCACAAGTGCAAAGGCAAGTGTGCATTGTGCCACATACATCCAGCAAGAAGCAGGTGAGGGAAGAGAATGGGGATTTAAGAAGAAGACTCACTAAAGCAGGTACTGTAGTGTCAAAGTGATGTTGTAGCTGTGATGGTCCAGAAATTATGCAAGGGGCAAGGTTTTCTTAGGGTGATGTCTTTTATTGGACTAATGACGTAGTGGGGATAGAGTCAAACCAGGTTTCTTTGTCAGGGCTGGCCAGAGCAAGCCAGGCACATCAAAATAAAGAACGCCTGAGGTAAATTTCCAGGGACAGAAGAGACACAAGGAGCAGGAGAAAAGAAGCTGACTACTGGGAGATCAAGACCTCTCGGAAAGGAGGAGGGTTCTTCTCACCTTTCACGTGGAGAGAGAATTTAGGAGACAGGTAAAATATAATGTGCCACAAAACCAATATTAATATTTAGCAGTTACTGTAATGCCTACTTACCATCCCTACACCATGATGTCTTTCTGCATTTAAAAAAAGACAAGAAGGAAAACCCAAGTGAAAGGCTCGCACTAATTGGGGCCCTACACCTATTGGCCTACTCAACAGCAACCTGCTGAGCCACTGGCATTAGGGCCAGGGGGTTCCCCATTTCAGTGCCCTATATGCAGCCGATCAGAAGTGCAAGGTAAATGGCAAATGTTGCCTAAACAGGGTGAACGGTTTATGCCCACTTGATCATTTACAAGGTAACAAGGGGAGATCAGGCCTCCTGTCCAAAGCAAAGAGCTGTTTAAAGACCCATTTCTAGATCAGCCATGGTGCAAAGGCCAACCAAGCCACAGTACAAAGGCCAACCAAGTACCAAGGCCTCCTTGTTTTTCTAAAATGACATCATAAGAGCCCCATAGCCCTTCAACAGTGGCCAACCTAGAGCCTCAGGGCCAAGGTAATTTCCAAAAGTCTTAATACTAAGAAAGGACATTGCCCGAGGATTTAAACAAAGAAGACCAAAGAAATGAAGGACTCAAGCAAGTCATGCAAAGTACAGATTTAGCCGAGACCCAGAGGAACATAAATGTCTTCAGAAATAAAGTGAAATAAGCAGGAAGTGAAGGATCTAACCCTTCCACACCCCCACATCTCCTGGCAGGCAGGGAAGAGTAGAAAAACCACCGTAAGTCAATTCTAATCATAAACCTTGTCATACTGAGCTACGATATGTAGGAGTACACTCAGTGTGACGTGACACCTGAAATCACAGGGGGGATATCAGAGAAGTGAAGTGGAATATAATGGCCCAAACTGCAACCTGGTCAGGAAACTAGGATTTATAAGGGAATAGTGTCACAAGGTAGTTGATGTCACAAAAGGTTTCTGTTTTACTTCTCACTAAAAAGACAAAACATCCAGCAGAACAGCAGTCATGTCCAGCTGGCTCCATACTGATTTTGCTGGCAGAGTCCTACCAATTGAATCATCACCAAGACAACCTGCAAAAGACTGGGATTCCCATAGGAGCCTCCCAAACAAAAGCTGATGACCCGGCTCAGCTGTTGAGCCATGATGAGATCCTACCTGGATAGCGCTGCAGGGAAGGAAGGACGGCTCCAAGCTGCAAGGGAGGGGAGGGGAAGAAACCTGCACAAAAGTTGGCATGCGAGTACTTTTAAAGAGATGACCGCTCTAGTTGAAATGGATGGGAATAATCATCTGCATAGTTATTTGCAGAGCTAATATATTAAGTCTCTCAGCTGAGGTCATTTTGACTCAAGTGTTATCTGTACGATTATCTTAGGCACTCCTAACTGTTAGAGCAGAATTGCCTTTGTGAAAAATGTGGAGGGCAGGAATTCGTCTGCATAGCACACTCGGTTTAAAAATGCCATTCATTTAAAAGCAGGTTGATAGATGTCACCATTCTTTACAGGCTGCACAGGATACTTCTTAATTGCAGGTGCATTGCTTTTCCTATCTGGCGGCTTCTCCTGCCCAGTGCTTGAGGTCCCCCCAACATACTCCATATCCCATCTGGCGCTAGCTAATCAGAGAGAATTTGGGCAGGAGAAATCCCCAGTGTGCACGACAGCCACCTTCTTATTGCCTATCTCATGCTGCCAGAGGCTCAACAGCCTTGCAAAATGCTCTTTGAGTTTCAGACTCACTCTGGGGGACTGCGGATAAAAAGGTGTGAAGGAAAAAGTGGTCAAAATGAGGCTTAGCAAAGGCTATGTCCTGCAGGCCTTGCATACCTGCACAACTGATTTATGATCCTCAAAGGAAAGCAGTCTTTCTGGAGCCATCTGAAACACAGCGACCTGCAAGCATAGGTCAAATCCACATTCACAGAGCAGAGCCCTCAGGGTCCCTGGAAGAAGAGGGCAAACAAAGTTTTGAGGGGGCAGCCTCCATCCCTTAAAAGAATGGGTGAATAACAACCTAACATGTCCTTTTCTCCCCCGTTGACTGTAACAGGGGGCTTGGTTTTGACTCCACGTGTGTCTCTACGATTGCTTTTATATTTAATTGATTGCAAGACAGACATTTTACCATGAAACAATCCGGTGTCAATTGAGCAACGTGGTGACTGTATTTCTGTGCAGTAGGTTATTGTGTGCAAGGTCTGAATTTGGACATACCTGTTTCCTTTTCCCTTTGGTCATTAAGTTCAGCTGAAGTCAAGTTTCAGAGCTACATTAAATGATTAGCTAGACTAAGGAAGGGGTCGACAAGTAAGAGATGAGCCAGGAGTTACATAGTGCTGACAGCAGCCCAGTTTTACCAGTCGAGGCTTAAGATACTTGCAAGACGATTTACTTTGTAAACCACGGTTAACTTAAATTTAAATCTACAGAATCAGGAACCTGCCTATCAGAGAAGAGCTTTTTAAGAGTAAGTTGGGCACTTCCTAAAAGGTTCAAAATACCCTCAATTCCAATCCTCAGCATCCTGAAATGGTCCATTTTCAAGAAGGATAATAAAAAGAGCAAAATTTCACCAATTGTGCAAGTGCTGTGCAAGTACGTGGGGCACATAACTTAAATCTTCATTGGAAAACAGGTTAGAGAAGTGTCTGCCGGGAGTGGTTTAGACACTGATTGAGGGATGGATTAGACGATGTCCTGAATTCCCTTCCAGCCCAGTTTTCTCTTCCACAAGTCTCACCAGGGATCCTAGTTTATCACTTATCAAAATAAGCCCTTTATATGAAATTGCAGTTAAGAAACTACTTTCTCCCTATGCCCCCAGCCCCAGGGAGCATTTGCAAATCTCTCCCAGAGCCATATGTCCTAACATATTCTGGATCTCAGCCCAGGAAGACTTCCTATGGCTATCAAACAGTTTAAAAATTAGTGCACCTCTGAAATCTGACTTCCACTGAACTTAATGACTAAAGGGAAATGGAAACAAACTCTTCCAAATTCAGACCTCTCCTAGCTTCAAGCTGCTGTGCAGAAATACAATGATCGCATTGTTCGAATGACACCGGGTGGCTAGCTCAGCACAAAGACCAGCCTGCCGTGCAACTGCATTTCCTCTGGATACGGCTCAGTGGCCGCCATGTGCAAAGTCACCTGAGAATTAAAGAAGTCAGCAAGGTTTCACTGGGGCCAGATGTGGCCCTCAATGATTGGACTTGGCTTCTGTTCAATGAACTCTTTTGCATCCATCAGCACAAAAAGAGATCCTGACCTAGTTCTCTGACAGAAAGCAGCAGCATCTGGCGTTCAGAAGAAACTAAAAGGTTATTCAGGATGATGAGAGAAAAGAATTGTTCTAGTTTGTCACATACAAGATTTCCTACCCATGCTGCACAGGAACCATTCATTAGAAGGTGAAAAGAAGAGAGAATAATTAAAGAGCCTGCTGAGAAGGAAAGAAGTATGAGGAAAGCAAATTAGCCTCCTGAGAGGAGAATCCCAGATAATTGCCTTAATGGCAAAGGATGACACCAGCATCACTAAAAGGGATTACCTGATTAGAGGAGAAGAAGTACTTAACCAACACCTGTTCAGCAGAGCTTGTTGGGCCACTGAAAAGTAAGAGGTCTGTAAAAGGGGAGTGTGCAATCTTCCATCTCTAGCCCAATGCACTAATTAGCCAGCTCTGTTAACATCTTCGTTGACGTATATGCTGCCATTGCTACAACCATTTCTCCAAGGTACCACACCCACAACGTGTCTTTCTGTTGTAGAGGCCTCCACCCCAAGATACCTTACTAAAGTTGGAAAAAAATGCTGTCACACAACTCAAATTAAGTACCAGCAGCCAACAGGGAAAGAAATTAAGAGGTATGGGCAGAAAGAAGCTTCAGCTGAGACTTGGGAGCTGAAGATGCCTGACGAAGCTCCAGGAAGGCAATTCTGGCTGCCCAGACTGTTCCCCAGCTGATCTGGGGCAGAGGGAGTTGCAGAGCCACTCCTGCCTCACTCCAGCCAGGGCGCACAATAGGGCTGTGCAAAATGGCACCATTTCATTTCAATGTCCATTTCGACAGGACAGTGTTTCGTTTCGCCTTCTGTTTCATTTCGAAGCACCGTTCCGTTCTGTTTCGTCAAAACTGTTTCGCTGTTTTACCCATAGGCTATAATGGGGAAGCACGAAACTGCCTATAACCTTATCATTTCTTGGGCAGATTTGGATGAAAACTACAGGGATGGTAGCCTCTTCAGAGGGCATGAAGCCTGCCAGATTTCAAAGAGATAACTGCAAGGGTTTCTGGGAAACTGCACCTCAAACTGCTGACAAGCAAAACTCGTGGCATGAGTAACTGTATGCATGTCAAGGTGCAGGGGGGTGAAAGCTGCAGGGGCAATGGCCTCTGCTGAAGCTATGAAGCCTGCCAAGTTTCAAGGAGATAGGTGCAGGGGTTTAGGGGAAACTACCTCAAACTGTTCAGAGCAAAACTCATGCCATGTGTGACTGTGTGTGTGTGTGTTAAGGCACAACTGCTTTTCTGTCCCTCCCCCAGAGCACAGGGATTGGAAGGGACCTCAGGGAAGAATCACAGTCACTGACAACCTACACAGTCAATAATGAGAGCAGTTCTTCCCCCCGCTTTCCCCTCCCTCTCCTTATTTTCTTTTTCTCTGCAAGGAAGCTGAGCTTCGAAACTCAAAATGTTTCAAAAGCCTTTCATTTCATTTTGATTTTGCTGTTTTGAGCTCGAAACAGCATCGAAACGACACACCCGGTGAAATTTTGCACAGCCCTATTGCACGAGAAGCTGAGCTCGGCTGGGGATGGCTGCAGTATGGTTGGTGGCTTCCATTTCCTGATCCTTTCATGGGCTGGACAAGAACACGCAGGGAGGGATGGGGCAGGAAGGGGGAACCCTTACACGGCTACCCTCACACTACCCCTGCTGCTGTCCCCAGCTGAGCCCAGCTCCTCACACAGCCCAGCTGGAGCAGGGCAGGAGCAGGTCTGGAGCTCCCTTTCCCTTGGATCAGATGGGATAGTAGCAGGTGCAAGCAGGAGAGAGGAGGAATGGCAGCAGACAGGACATACCACTGAGCATGGAGAGGAAGGAAGGAGAGGGGATTCTTACCTGCTTCAGGGACTTATTAAATGTCCTTAGCTGCTGCTACTATGGTTTGGTCTCAAAGAGGACAGCAACTGCACCACTGCATCCAAGATATTCAGAAGTAGGTTGAGTGGGTCTGTTTTTGAGTGCATGGGTTACCCTTCCCGGGGCTTGTCCGAGGCCTCCACCCAGACAGAGCCCT
>NW_017728909.1:12831214-12878821 GCF_001723895.1 Crocodylus porosus | reverse complement strand
CGGTGCTCTTTCCTGCCAAGGCAGGGGGTCGGACTAGATGATCTACCTAGGTCCCTTCCGACTCTAGCTACTATGATACTATGATACTATGACACTTTAAATGGGCGGGAGCTATACACTTTCTGAAAATCAGGTTCTTTTACAGATTCAAAAGATATTCAGAAGTGGATTATGTGAGTCAGTTTTTGAGTGTCTGGTTTAGCCTACTTAAAAGGGATTTTCCTTCTGAAAATCATGTTCCTTTACAAGGTCTCTAGTTGATTACCATAAAAACATCCAAAACCACTAATCACTTGATAAATCTTGGGCCCATCTAAGATGTGTTAGAAATGATGCATAAGTAACTCCAGGTTGCACTGAAAATTCACATGCCCTAGTACTTTAAAACCTGTCATTTTATATATATATATATATAAATATATATATATATTTTAACATTGTCGAGATAACAAAAGTCCCATCATTTGGGGGTTTGCTATTGAGGGTTGCAAAAAAAAAAGAGGCTTACTGCAAATCAGAAAGAAGAAAAGAATGGAAACAGGAGACTAACTTCCTACTCAGCTGTGGAGTTAACTTCGGAGGTCTCTGGGGTCTCTTGGTCTCTTGCAAGCCCTGCAGATGTTGCTGAAGCTGGAATCCTACAGCTCACGTCCTATTGTTGGGATCAGGAGACAGAGATTTGCACTGATGGAAATGAAAGGGAACAGATCTTGCAAAATCAAGAGGATCCTTCTTCTGTCAGGACATTCCCAGTGCAGTTTAGCTGCCCTACCATACCGAGAGCCTCAAGTCTCAGGCTGAGACTCTCAGCAGCTTCTCACCTGAGTTTTTGGAGGGATGAGCTCAGACAGATGCTTCATCTTTCCAAACTACAGGTATTTTCCATGTAAAGGTGCTGAAGGGTTTCCTCAGAGCTTTCAAGCTCAATCAGGGTGCTTGCACTCTTGGGACAAGGATCTGCAGCAGGCTGTGCACACAGGATGCAGGCACGTGATTGGACAGCTGCAACTCCAGGGCGGGAAGCCTGGAAAAAACAAGGGAGACTAGCTGGGGAGAGGGGAGCTGAAGTATGCGGAGAAGGGCTAGTTATTTAGTGTGTGGTCTGGTGTGGCGAGGACCACGGGAAAGCACTCCAGTGAGTGGTGGCTCCCAGCCCGTAGGCAGAGTGGGAGTAGACCAGACCTATTTGTACCCCAGGATCCCAAAAATGTGGACATGGCTGTGGGTAATGCCACCATCAGGGTTACATCCCAGTGCAAAGAGAAGTCTGCAACCAAGAAGAGAAACCACAGGAAAGATCCACAGTCTCCCATTTGCAAATATGACTGCAATGCCTAGGATGCTCATAAAGCTTAGACCCCTTTATGGAGTTCCTAGGCCGATTTAGTCCCGGATATAATGCAAAAGGATGAAGCCCAGCCTCTTTGCTTTACTAAAAGCCTGCATTCTGACCTGATTTTCCAAGCTTTTATTGTTAATCTGGAAACTTTTTGACAGAGATCCGAGCTTTCCATGCTGGACTACAATGCAAGTTTTCTTGAAATGTTTTACTTGGGTTAAAAAAGTTTCAGGAAGTTTAATAACTGTTTTTATTTCAACTGTTTTTAGTTAAAATATACCAGATGACCTTAGAGAAAGAGCCATCTATTTTGGTACAGAGGCAATTAGAAAAGTTCAAGATCAGACCTAGCCTGTCTTGATGGAGAAATAATTTACAATAACAATCCTGTTAGGCACATACAATCTAAATGTTATTGTTATATGACAGCAGCTTGACAAGGAAGAGCAAAGAAAACCATATTTATTCTAAAAAATATGCAGTCAATGCACATTCACCATGGCAGATTGGGTAAAGTGTAACGAGCAAACCATAGATTCTTATATTTCCTCTGTCACTAAAGGTTTTGGAAAAGTTGAGTATCTAGAAAGACAAAGTACAGGTGCCTCCCAACACCAGAGCAAGACTTGGCTGTGAGTACTTGAACTACCACTTTGCTTCCAAATAAAAATAATGCTGATTTTATCTGTGGGCTGTTATTCATATATGCCAAGGGCATGAACTAAAAAGAAACGGTGATCATTTTTTGCTAGAAAAAAGAAGCCTAGCGAATGTCACGGTGCCCTAATTACCTCCCAGCTTCACTCCTCAGGTATTTGCAGTTCTTTTCATAGAACCATAAGGCTGGAAGGGACCGCAGGGGTCATCAGGCCCAATCCCCAGATGACTCCTGAAGTCCCCCACTGGGTCATATCGCTGCCTCTTCCACTGGCATGGACGTTGGTTCTGCCACCGATAACACCCGCTCCCAAGCCGTAGCAAGCATTTGGGAGTTTGCAGGTTATCATGCCAATAAAGAAGTTGGTGCAGATTGAAACTATATTCTAAATGTAGCTTTATAGGCACATATAGAATCAGAGAGACCTAAGGGAGGAAGGGACCTCCATAGGTCAACTAGACCAACCGCCTGGGGGACCAGGCAGGGAAGGAGAAGCCTGCCAGTGCTGCTGCCCCAGGATGACCCCACTCTCCGTTCAGTCCAGGTGGAGCAGGACAGGAGCGCCCCTCACCCTCAGGATCGTGGGGACAGCAGAGTGGCAGCAGCAGCCAGGGGTGAAGGGAATGGATGGGAAGAGGGTGGAAAGGGAAGGGTGGGGGAGAGGATGAGCCTCTGAGCATAGAGAGGAAGAGAGGGAGGTAATTCTTGCCTTCTTTGGATACTTAAAGAAGTCCCTGGCTGCTGCTCCTGCCCCATGGGGTGGCCATGCCACTGCACCCCTCTCGATGCACCCCTGGGGGTGAGTAGGAGACTCTCGGAGTGGGGGCAGCGTGGTATAAAGCCATTGCTGCAATAAAGCAGGGCTGCCACTGATAATCTGTAAACTTTTTACTGACAACCAAACTTTTTTATTATGATTGGTTTTAAACCCCACATTTGAACCTTCCTTGTCACCGTCATCGAGGGCACAAGTAAAGCCGAGTAAAACACCATTAGGTGACTTAGGCACCTCAAACTGCATAAATGGCACCAATGCAACTCAGCAGGGAAGAGCTGTTATAACTACTTAATGGAGCTATACTAATAAGAGGCTGATGTGACAGAGCAGGGGACCAGGTGCTCCGTGTCTTCTCTGCTGACTCTTGAACGACAGATTTCCTGTGCTTTCTTTATCAGCTGTGGCCTGAATCAAACCCTGATCCATGGGGAAGTCTTGGCTGGCTCTGTTGCTGGTGAGAATGTGTTTCCTACCTATCTCTGTTTCTCTAAATGTAATGAAGAAACAAGAATCATAGTCAGATTTTTTTTTAAACCTCCCATTCAAATCTGGGCCTTCAGGCAAGCACCTGGAAAACTCTGGGGCAAAAGGATTTGCTCTAACCAAACCGATAAAGTATCTCTCTCATCCCTGAGCACCCTTTTCTTATGCGCTGTTCCCACTATGCCATGAACTGCTTTTCCAGCTCTGTCTGCCCCATGAGGTACAAAGAACAAATAGCTCCGGTGGAGAGGACACTGTCTAGTGGTACCCTCCAGCCTCGCAGCCCGTGGATCTCCAACCCAGCTGTTTCAAGCAGTTCACGCTCATTAGGCCCCTAAATCACCAAGTGTTTTGGTGCATTTTTTTATCCCTGTCTCATTCCCAATCTCATGAGTTGGCTAACAAGTGGCTTGATAAGAAAAAAAAAAAGGAGCAACGTGAAAGAATTATACATACATCCCCTATGAAAGAAACTATAGTGATGCCTTATGGATAGTTCCTTAAGGGAATTTTGGCTTGGCCAGAATTGGAGACTAGGCATTTATGAGCCCGAGAGAGCATGATTTAGGGTTTTGACAGCTCAATCTCTGAAACGTGGCAGCAGAGGGAGCCAGAACATCAAAGCAGAACAAATATCCAGGCCATCAAGCCCCAAGAAAGGTTTGGTAATATCTTTCATCAGACATGGGGTATCACACTCATCAGACCCTGCAGGCCAAATGAAGGGTATGGGTCCTACATCTGCGGGCGCACAGACTGGCTTTGTACACCTGATCCAGTGCCCAAGGCTGGTCCAGCTCCAGCATGCAGGGGAGCAAGGACCGGCCCCCACCGGTCCAGACCCACGGGCAGCACCGCGAGCCGGATCATAGGGCTCGATAGGACAGCTCTACCCCTGTACTCTGACACCCTGCGCTAGATCAAGTGTTTAGTTGAGAGAGATGTCAGAAAAACTTTCAGACACAAAATACCCTTCCTCAGGCCTGGGAAAGAAGCCGATACAACAGGCAGCTAGAGCTTGTCATCCTTTTGTATCAACCATATTTCCCAACTATACAGCCACGCAAAGAAAAGACGCTACCAAACAACTCCTGCATCTCACGTATTCCCTAGGCCATCTCGGCTACAACACTGCGACCTTCTGTCCAAGTCACCCGGAGACTAGTACAGCTTTCCCTGGCTGTTTGCGGGTGCTGCAGGTGCAAATTCACTCTTATGCAATGACCCTTTTTTATACCAAAAATTCATTATATGCCAAGTAAATTCACCCTTATGCGATCAGTGTGGCGGAAGCCCGCATTCAGCTGCTCTGTGCAGTGCATTGTGGGAGTGACATGCATCCAACTATAGTCTCCTGTGTGGATCTGTGCCCCTTGCTTGTTGTCTGCGACACGTGTTTCTGTAGCTGCCATCCCCACTATGGCTTCTAAGCATCCCACTAGCTTAACTCCTATCCCTCTCCCTGGTCCATCGGTGAAGCACAAGAGAACTTCACTAGCACCAGAGACAAAACTGGAGATTTGGAACCGTGCAGAAGGGCCACCCCGCGCTTGTGTGTCCTGCCTGCTGTTGGCGAGTACCAAAATTGTCTTGTCAAAGTGGTAGAAATGGGTCTGGGGGTCAGTACAGTCGAGGTCTTGGAACGTATCCCTATTTGAGACATTGTAAAGTGGGTTCCCTTTGTGTGAATTCGAGTTATGCGCCATTTTCCAGGAACGCAGGAGACGCATAAAGCGAGGGAAACCTGTACATTTTTCACTGCAGAAAAAAGAAAAGATTCCTGTGATTCTGTCCTTAAAAAAATATATCACGAAGAGGTGCTACACGCATTGAAGAACACTGCACGCAGCAAACACAGGGTTTCCATGATGTGAGGTTTCCCTGGCACTAAGCTGGGTCACACAAAATAGATGGTGCAAGCTAGGTGCTGCCTACAGAAACCCTCCAAAATTTCCTTGTGGGGCATAGCCTGTCAGGGAAAGCCCAACTTCTGCCCTTAGAAGCCTCCTACAGAAAATATTGCGGGAGGGGTGATGAGCTCTGTCGGGTTGATCTAGAAGTGTTTTATTTCTTTCCAAGTATTTTGGGTACACGTCCACACAGGTATTTAGGTGCCAATGTCTTATTTAGACATTGATTTTGATGGGAAGTTATGCTCCTAAATATCTTGGAGGAGTTGGATGTTTGTGGCTACACTGGTTAGGACAGATGGGAGATTTACAGCCTTGAATCCATATGTGACCTAGGCTTCTCGCCACTGCCCATGCCCGCTCCCTCCCACACAACGTGTCGCCACCTACCGTGTACCAGTTCTTCCCAGACATCCCCCCAGTAACAGGAGCGCTGCCTTCATGGGGTGAGTGCCTGTCCAGCAGGAATGTCAAACAGGCCAGCAGCTTTCAGAAAATAATTTTATGGGCCACTTTGCAGGGATGAAGTGACCTCTGCTGCTGCCGGGTTAGCTTTTGGTTGACTGTATATCAAGGCAGAAATATTTCCCTCAACAAACAAGTGTAGGATTGTGACAGAGCCCTTGTGTGCTTTGAGTTGTAAAAAAAAAATTTCCACTCCACTTCGCTCATAAAAAAAAATGGCAGAAGATAACCTGGTCTGGGCCCCTAACTCACATAGGTTTGCTGCCAGCCACTCCTTTTTTCTGGTGTTGCATCACTGGCTGCGGCATTCGGACCTGCCAGTCTCAGGTGACTGCAGGAATTGCATCCTCCTATCTGATAGCATAAGACAGCTGAAAATCACACCCCGTGCCCTCATTTTGAGGCATTCTTCAGCCTTCCCCTCCTTCACTCCTCTGAGCCGCATGGTCAATCACCTCGCTGGGGTTACCTTGCCCCTGGTTGTCTTTCCTGCTTGGTGCAGGGGGCTGGACCTGGTGATCTTTCCTTCCGGCCTTACAATCTATGAAATCTGTGCCCCAGGTTATTCTGGTTTGTCTGAGAATACAGCAGACCCCTGAGTTTCTATGTGCCATCAATGCCTAGGAGAGATGTGGATGAGGAGTGCTCACTGCCTGATCCACAAAAGGATCGCGTGGCCAGGTCCTACGTCACCTCTAAGGTGCGTGCACTTAGGTGCCACAGCTCCCACAAGCTGTCCCTTGGATTCGGCAAACAGAGCTCCAACACTTAGGTCTCCCCAAAGCAATCCCAGATTTGCTCAGTCACCAGCTAGGAGGCACCTACAGGTTCCTGCTCCTCCATGCAGGGCTGCAAGGAAAAGGCTGGGTGAAGTAGCCTCCTCACCTGAGCCAGAACATCCTAACTGACCAGAGCACCGCGTTCATTCGGGGACACAGTGCTACCCACGCAGGCTTGAGCGGTGCCGGTGGAGTTTCCCGTTATGGATTACACAGATGCACCCAGGGCCTGTTGCTGGCATGGTCTGGGTACCCTTCAGCGCCAGCCCAGCCCAAGTTTAGCTTCCAGAGAAGGTAAGCCCCTGGCACCTCAGAGTCTGATACCAGGCCTTCAGTGCCCTACAGCCCCCTCGAATGCGCTGCAGGCTCTGGAGCCAGATTCGATCTTTGCACTGCAGCCATGCGCTGTGCTGCAGGACCGTAATAGGGCAAGCAGATTTCTTGTAGGCAAGTGCGCAAGCGAAACCCTAACCAGAGTTTAAGTCAGCCTGCCTGTTTCTGAGACTCCCTGTCCTTCAGTCTAGCCTCTCCCTCATTGCTCACAGTCTCCTACACTAGAGCAGGGGTTGGAAACCCCTGGCACACGTGCCGAGCATGCCACCACCAGCCCCAGCTCCGGGTAGCTGCTGCCAACCACAGAGCCCCGGCTGCTCCCAGCAGGAGGCTGGGAAGCCCGGCAGAGCTGTTTGCAGCCTGCCTGCTGCAGCTTTGCAGAGCCCAGGCTGGCTACAAGCATCTGCTCGGGGCTCCAGAGCCCAATCATCAGCTCTGTGCCGGCGGGGGGCCTCAGGCCCCCCCACACCGTGTGCTCCGAGGCGCGCGTGCAGCTGTTTGCAGACTCCCGGCTGCGGTCAGCCCCAGCTCTGGGTAGCTGCTGCCAACTACAGAGCCCGGGCTGCTTGCAGCAGGGCTTGCAGCTGAGCCAGCCTGATCCGCACCCGCTCCAAGCCCAGCCCCACTACTGGGATGAGGCTGGCGCTGCCCCTTGCCAGGAGCGCTGCATCTTTGCGGGCCTAGCTGTGTGGAGTGGGTGGGTGGTTGGGCTGGTGGGCAGACTCTGAGCCGGGGCCTCAGCTGGCCGCACTGCAGCCGGGGCCTGGCTCCCCAGGGAAGCAAAGGGGCTCTGGCAGGCCCAGGACGTTGTTGGGTCAGACTTTGTCCAGTGGCTCAGCGGCCTGGCTCAGTGCACCCACGCATCTGGTTGTGTGTGTTTGTCTGCCTCTGGCTCTGTCTGTCTGTGTGTGCACACGTGTCTGGTTTTGGATGTGTGTGTGCATGTGTCTGCTCTGGGTCTCTGTGTTTGTGCACTTGTGGTTCTGTGTGCGTGTGTATGTGTATGTGCCTGGTTCTCTCTCTGCTCTCCTTTCTCTTCCTCTCTCTCCTCTTTCTCTTATTTCTCTTTTTCTTCCTCTCTCACTGCAACATGCTTAACAAAAAAAGTACACAACAACAAATGCAACATTTATGATTATTAAATATACTAATATGCACTGCATCCTGCCATGTCCCATTCGCCCCCCCCCATTTTTTTTTTCTGGCATGCCTGCACTCTGGCACCTTCCAAGGTAAACACTGTGGCTTTTTCGGCACTCTGGCCAAAAAATGTTGCCTACCCCTGCACTACAGCTCCCCAGAAGTGGAGGGAAAGCTGAATCTAGTGGTGCTCACATCCAGTGGTGGTCTTTGTATGCAGGTTGCTCCATTGTCTTCTGGATCACCCATTCTCTAGCATCTGATGAAGTATCTAGCATCTGATAAAGTGAGCTCCAGCTCATAAAATGTATGTACTCTGATTTATTTAGTCCATAAGATGCATCTCTACACTGCCTTCTGCCATTCTCTAGCAGACAGCACCATTATGGGCAGAGTCATTTTAACCCATCCTTTCCCAGTGAGCAGCGGCTCAGAGTAACGGAGGCATGCAGGATACTCACAGAAACTTTATAAAGTACTTACCATAGAAACATTACTATACAGAATCACACTTACCATCAGACCAGTGACCTAGATGCTAGTACACTTGCCCTGCACACAGGAGACCTGGGTTCGCCACACTGAGGAAGTCCATACGTACTCATGTCTTCCTCTTCCTAGTAGAGTTTTTTTAACCCTTGGGCCTGGGTAAGTGGGCTCATCTTCCACGCCTTGTCACTGAAGCAGCCAAGCAGACAAGATTCATGGGGTTAGACAGCTCATGAATTCTGGATTCTGGTCCCTGCTAATGGTTTACTTGTCCATTTTACACTAGACAGCCTTGGGTTAAACAGCAGAAATAACTCTAGCAGCAGGGCCAAAAACCCAGGACTCCCCTCACAGTGAGGTAGTCCTCACCCACATCCTAGGCAAAGGCTTTTGACATTAGCCTACAGGGCAAAGAAGCTGCAACCCTATCCACAGTCTGAGCAAATCTAGGTTGCAACATAGTGTAGGCAGGCATGATATCTTTTATTAGACCAACTCAAATAGTTGGAAAAATTCTTCTTAGCAAGCTTTCAGGCACAAACACTTTTTGTCAAACTGGGGAAGCATCTGCAGATGGCCTGTGCTCTTCCTGGTTGGAGCAGCCAGAGGCCAGTATGCACTGCAAGAAAGCCAGTCGGTTAAAATGTAAATTGAGGTGGTCGGAGGTGAGAAGCAGGGGAGGTGGGGAAGGAGGAATGAAAGTGGCTGTAGTCAAAGGATGAGAGACAGGAGGGTGAGGGGGAAGGGAATGAGAATAATTGGTAAAAAGTGGAGGTTTTACTTGGGGAGTCAGATGTTAGGCATGTTATATTGTGTCATAAGTCCAATGTATATACTTAGTCCATGATTTATTGTATCTAGCTGGTTGATGAATTGAAGTTTGTAGGCCTGTCTGTGGAAAGTATTTTGTAAATTCCCTTTGAAGATTAGAACTGAGAGGTTGGAGAGACAGTGGTTTTCTTCTGAGAAATGTAAGGTGCCTTGGACATTGGTCAGAACATCTAGCAGCCCTCTTTAGGTGCCTAACTCCAAAATTTAGATCTTCAAAACTCCTGTTCAGCATCCACCTTCACCAAGAGATGGTGAAATCCCATACACAGAATCATAGAAAATTAGGATTGGAAAGGACATCAAGAGGTCATCTAGTCCAACACACAGCTCAAAGCAGATTGGGGCTGTCACCACCCCATGATCCAGGCCCTGGTCCCAGCTGCTCAGCTCACTCCCAGATGCTCCTCCCTGCCCGCCTACAGACCCATCCCATCCAGCCAGCCGAGTGCACCCTGCCTGCGAGGGTCCCAGTCCCATCTCCATGAAAACCCACCCACCAGCCCCATCTAGTGCCCCCAGCAGTGGGTGTGGACAGGCCTGGGGCTGGATAGGATCAATTGCTCCTCCTCCCTCCCCCCCGCCCCGTAGCAGACCAGGTCAGCACACCCCCACCACCACCATGCCAAGCCGTGTCAGCCCCACCCCTCCGGCCAGCAACAACTCACCGAAACTCCTTAAGTGGCCCACCAGCCCACATAATTGCCCACCTCTGATCTAAACCTTCTTGGGCTGCACAGGCCAGTCATTCCTCCACCCACCTCGCCCCTTGGAACTGGTCCAGCAGGCACTCTCAGGAAGTACCTTTCAAGTCACTGAGTAGCAAGAGAGGGGAACTGGTGCCCCTACTTTTTACCCAGCAGTCCAGAGCTTTTCCCCAGAGCATTCAGCCAGGATGTGGGAAATCCAGTCAATTCCTTTCTCTCCAGTGGAGAAACTTGAACTTGTGAGTCCCCTGTCAGGAAAGTGCTCTTCGTCACCAATCTTGAGATGAGGAGTCCTTTCTGTAGGAGCTGTTCCACTTTGCACATCTGGATTAAATTTTCTTAGGGAAAGGGAGAGAGAGAGAGCTTCACTAATCTAGGAATTAGGGCCTTGACCTGAAAGAGCTGAGAAGTAGACTCCAAACCCAGGTCCAATAGAATAGATTCAACAGGAGTAAGGGAGAGACCCACCCCCAGAACAGGGTGTGGGTGATGAAGGGCATTTACTTCCCTGGGAAGTGAAACATGTGAGTTCAAGTTGCCTTGGGGAGTAGGAGTTTCTCCAGGAGCTGTTTACATCATGCATTCAGTGACTGTTTCATGTCAAATGCATAACCTGTCCTTGGAGAAGGGTACTGAGCCTTGGAGAAGGGTCCTCGTGCCCAGCTGAGGGACCTAAGCTCTGGCAAAATGAATGGAGGCTCTTCTGGACAATACAGCAGGTGCAACCAGAGGAAGATGAAGGGATGTGTCCCCCAGCGGCCACCCCACCACGTCAGAAGAGCCTGCAGGCTGGTGATTAGGGCACTCTTCTGGAAGGTGGAAAATAATGACTTGAAGCTCCTCAGGATAAGGAGAGCCTCCAGCCCAGGTGTCCCCCTTCCTTTGTGACTGCTCTAATCACTGTTGGATAAAGGCCGTGGGGAAAATGTGTTTTAAAAGAAAAGCAAAGCCCACCTCTCAACTCCATTTGCAAAAGAATGACTTAACTGCTGCAGTCCAGTGGAGGGTTACAAGCTGCATCCTCATTAGATAGAGGTGCCTCCCTGCAGTCCTGAGTCAGGTACCTGAGTTCCCATGAGTAGTGAGTTTAAGCCACACCCTCCTCTTCTTCATTTCCCATTGGATAGTTTAGGCAGCCCCTTGGGCAGGGCTCTAACTTTTGTGCATCCCACTCCAGATTCCCAACTGGGCTGGCTATGGAGCATAGGCACCTCATTCAGGGCTGTGGAGTCCATCCTAGGAACCAGGCACCTAAACATGAGACATTGCAATGCTGAGAACTGAGGCAGCAGCTCTCTGTGGCTCTAGCACTAAGACATTCCTGCATCAAGCTTAGCACTTCTGCTTGAGTGAAACCTTATCATTTTGCAAGCCATGCAGTCTTGCTTTCCGGACTCCATGTGGCATGAGGAGAATCCTTCGGCATGTTCTTCCAGTGGCTAATTGCCTTTATTTTGAGCCTGTTATCTGGTATGAATGTACTAAGTTCAGCTCACGGGATCTCATTATCCCTTTGCCCTCTACATGGATGAGCAGCCTATTATCAGAAATCCATGTATTGCTGAACGGCAATCAGGTTACCTATTAACTTCCTCTTTGACAAGCTGAAGAGTGGGTCACTATAACATGTATTCTCCTGAACTTGAATCCAAGCTGTTGCTCTTTTCCACTTTGCCAAGATCTTCTTTAAAACGTGAATGCCACAACTGGCCACAGCAATAAATGACCATCTGTTGAAAGCACAAAGGGATTGTAGGGCCAGGTCCTATTGAGCCCAATATCAACTGGGCTCCTTAGATTAGGGTCTGGATGACCTCCACTAGAATAGCCCTGAACATGTTGTAGAAAAGTGCCTTTCCTCCTGGTTTTGCTCTCAAAACCCCCAGCTTTCAGTGTCCTCTGATGGTAGTCTATGGGATTGGGAAAGCAGAGCTGGGGAATAGGGTTGTAGCATTACTGGACTCCCCCCAGGCCTATCTGCATGCAGTGCCCAGTGGGTCCTAGGCAGTGCAAATATCAGAGTAATAAAGAAGCTATGTGTATGCACCACATTAGCTGAACAGACCCAAAATGTGAGGAGGGCAAAAGCGGCTACAAGTCCAGCTTTCAAGACACGTCCTGGCTTCGTGGAATCACGAGAAAGCTCTGTGTATACAAAATTCATCCGCCTAAATCCCAGTTAAACTTTCCCCTTCCGGTAAGTCATAACTAAAGAAGGTAAATAACAGCAAGATCAAAATAGCCTCCTAGGGTAACAGCTGCTTATCTTGCATACCATATACTATGGGACATTAGAGTTTGGCTGGGTCCCAGAGGGTGGCTGGCACCTGTGAGATTCATGGCAAATTACCAGGATGTCAGAGACCCAGCACAGACTCTTGCTACCCTGGGCCAGCTCGGAAGAAAGTGAATGCCCTCGAAAAGGTCTTCTTCAGAATACACTCCGTGCAATAATTATTTAGTCCATAAGATGTATCTCTACCCTGCCTTCTGCCATTCTCTAGTAGACAGCACCATTATGGGCAGAGTCATTTTAACCCATCCTTTCCTAGCTCAGTGTTTAGCTAGTGCAGGGATGGGGACCTTAATGGACTTCAGTTAATGCAGAGCCTGAGTCCGTATGTTCACAAAAACCTAACGAGGTCTACTTCAATTCCCAACTCTTTGTCTCCCAGCTGAAACCACAGGGGAAATCTCCTGGCCTGTGGTCCTCACACTAGTCTCTGAAGGCCTTAACTGATATCAAACTGTGTTTTAAGTCCATGTAGAAAATAGCTAAGGTCACGGGGTTTCCTCTGCCCTTTCTCAAACTGTCCACCCTTCCAAGACTCCCCCTCCGTACCTTCTCTCTGCCTGTCACAACTACGCAGGTTTGCCTTATAAACTTCTCAAATATGCCAGAATTGTATCATGCCAGATTCTTCCCACAGTCCAGGGGGCCCAGGTAGAGAAAAATAACTTGAATTTCTTAAGTAACTGGTTAAAAAACTTGAATTTCTTAAGTAACTGGTTAAAAAACTGGTCATGAGAGAGCCCCCAGAGCAGAAGTTCAGCTTGTTAAGATTGCTGCAGAGTAGCTAAGATGAGCCCCACTCACTTCCAGACAGCCTCAGGATTTGAGCATAGGGGCTAGGGTCAAATCCAGACCCAAATATTGTTAGGAAGCAAGGTCCAGCCTCTGGAGCCTTCTCAGTTTCTAGGGGGTGTAGTTGGTCCCCCCCTTCTGTTAAGAAACCCTCCACCTCAACATGTCGTGTGATGCTTTCGGTGGGTGGTCATTTATTTCCTGGACGCAGCGTTATCACAGGCATGCCCAGCTCAGACTCACGGAGAACCCCCTTCTATGGCTTAAATGGCAAAGTTTTAACAATTAAGTGACCCGGGGAGGGGGAAATAGGTTTAATGGAAACAAAGAAAAGCAGGAAGAAAGATGGCATTTGGCAAGACATTTGGCAAGCAACCAAGGACAAAGCCGAACAAAAGGTGAGGGAGTCAAGTGGCCTGCAGATTTGGAGGCTACTCTGTGCTTTCAACATGGGAGGGTGGGGGAAAAAAAGAAAGTGCTCTAATTAGCTGTATTATGACTGGGAGCTCGTCAAGGCTATATAAACCAGTGGGGCACTTGTCCTTTCCCACTACCTTGACTCTGCCCTCCTGCTGGAATAGATAACCCTGGAGTGCACAGCAAGAGCTGCCTCACTGCACTCACCTGGAAGGTAAGAAGAGTTTGTCTGTGTGTTTTAACGTAGAGCCGCCTGTGCTGTTCCCTGGGTTTGAATATATTTTTTTATCTGCAAGTGTTTTTTTTCCTCCTGAAAGGAAAATACAAATAGATTTTGTTTTGTTTTTTAAGTACCTCTTAAATGAAAGTAAATAAAGCGGATTCAAGTCAAACACAGAGTTTAGGGAATGGCACTGGCATATTAATTGCCACCAGTTTTCCGCCAACCAGGATAATTGCACTTATTAACCCAACTGCCTATGCCATTGAGAACTACACTGACTCTCTCTAGTCTCTTCTATTTACTGCCTTTTAATTTTGCAAATGAAAAATGACCAATAAAAATGATATGAGGCTAATGTGATTGTGAATCCAGAGATAACATAGTCAGAGACAGGCCTGTGAACACTGAAATGGGGATGGATTTAATGAATGTTGGATCCTTACACAGGAGCTCCATTTTTCAGGTTCCATTTAACTGAGTGCTTTAAAAAGGCATTTAGCTATGATAAATGCCTTGTTTCTAGCAAGAATAATACAAGTATTACAAGCCTTGTCCTACATGGGATAGCATGTGTGCAAATTCTTGCACTTCCTTTCTATTGCCAGTATGTACCCTGTACTTACTATCTAGCAATGTGAGCTTAGATATATTGGAGCAGAAATTAACTGACTTCAATCAAGCTGGGCTCACTCACCCCAGCTGAGAATTTGGCTGCCCTCCCCTATTGTAGTAGGATGCAGGAATTCCTTAAAAACACTCTCCTGCAGAGTTGGCTGAATAAATGTTTCACAATAACCAGTCTGAGAAAGCAAGATATAATGGAGGTAATTGTGCAGTAGCAATTGCATGGATAAACAAGCACCCTGTGCTACTTTCAATCCCCTCAAATTGCACAGAAAATAGAATTTCTCCAAAAAGAGAGCAAAATAGTAGCTGACAGGAGAGAGTAACTGGAAACTTTTTCTGTCTGCAGTTACAGGGAAAAGATTGAAACCCACCAAGCGCAACAGAGCAAAGACTTACACGTGAGTATCGAGCTAAAAAATTCCTTTGCCAACTGCAAGAACAGTAGTGCTTATGTGTGTCTCATGATGTATATATTGTCCAAGTGGATTCCTAGATGCATAGATACTCTATTGCATAGGTTGAGCAATGCTAAGAAGTCACATGTTCCGGGATTGAAATGCCAGCAAGCAGTTTGCTGGTTTGCAGCTTGCAGGAAAAACTACAGCAGATTTGGTGCTAACAGAAAGGGATGACTGCAGTGCACAGTTAAGGGGAATGGAGCTTGATTTAGGATGATGTTAAGACCAGAACTTTGCTGTGTGACAGAGTGTAGCTCTAAATACATGAGCAAGAACAATAGATCCATTTTCCACCACTGCCATGACTTAATTTTCTATATCAGAAACTCATACGGCTTTATTTCCTCTTTATAGGCTCCACCTCACAATCCCAAAATATATTACTTCAGCAGTATTGTTCTTTTATATATGAATGTCCTTTTAAAGTCTGATTTACTCAGGCTGCAGTGAGGTATTTGTCTAACATCTCAAAATTCTCAAGGCAAGAGGAATCAAAAAAGCAGCTGGAATAACTGGAGAATTTAAGCAATGAATGATAACTGGATGTCAGTTGCCTTAGTGAAAATCCATGGTAACTCAATAGAGTTATTCTGTGTTTATAGTGGGGTAGCATCACAATTCAAGTGAGTCAATGTCTTGCATTCTGATTGCATTCTGGTTGTTGCTGGGTATTCGTCTATAGGCACCTGTATATGTTGTACAGTTTAATTCTCATTAAATTAAATAGGTTTATAAAATATAAACTTGTTTCTTTTGGAGCGCCGCATCAGTCTTTGCATGTACTAGGTTCTTGAATGAATTAAGCCTGATCCCTGGATGGTGCTGCAGGAGAGCAGGATGGTCCTGCACTGCTCCCCCCAGCCCAGGGCCCCCCACCCCATGCCCTGCCACACAGCTGTAGAAGCAGGGAACCAGCACACAGCAGAACAAAAAACAAGCAAAAGCAATTAGAAAGCCTCAGCAATTTGAAGGGGTGAACTACAAAAAAGTTATAGCGCATCTCCACAAAGAGGTTCACTGCACATTTTTGAGTGCCTTTGTGTTTGCATGCAACAAATCCATGGACGCGATGCTTTAATTTCTGGAGAGCCAAACTAAACTACATCCATGGAGTTTTAGTATAAAGCACCAGAAAGACTTTTAAAGCATCTGGAAATCCCGCTCATGCAAAAAGTCATACCATTGCAGTGCAAGAAAGGGCAAAAAACATGGCATGTACAAATGCCCTAGAGCTCCAGTGGGAGTGAAAGAAGGAGCCTGCCTATATATAGAGTTATATCATGTGCAAAGTGAAACTCTAATAATATGGACCTTGGGTCTATGCCCCAACCAGTTTTTAAATAATTTCACCAAATATTAACAGGAAGTATATTGTAAATTATGGTGCCACGGTAAATCCAGAATGAAGCTACAGAAGTTGATGGAGTTTTAGAGAAATCAACATGAGAAAGGAAGTTAACCTTTTAAGGGAAAACTTAAAATAAAACACAGTTTTATGGAATCATAGAAATCAGCAAGGCAAATAAAACCTTCAAACAAATCGAAACAGTGAAAGCAGCCATTTGAGCTCCCTATCACTGCCCAGTTTTCTCCTCCCCCAGGTCCCTCCCCCTAATTTTGAAAAGTAAGAATCAATTATGTATAAAGTTACTTTCAGTAACATTTATGTTTGTTAAAGAGGATGAGCACTGAAGATCGATTTATTGTCTTCACTGTACTTGGATATATAGGGCAAGCACAATCAATTTGAGAGACTTATTCTAGGTTTACTCCAATCACATCACCAGGGATCCTGGTTTTCTCTGATTAAAAAAAAACCCCAATTTTCAGATTTTTTAATCTGAAAATTGGGGATTTATTTTTTTTAATCTGAAAATTGGGGATTTTTTTTTTTTTTTAATCGGAGAAAACCAGGATCCCTGGTAATCGCATTCAAAATTTGGCCACTCTGAGCTTTCATGTGTCAGACTGGATAGAATACCTCTATCAGATCGTTTAAAATGCCGTGCAGATCATTAAACACATTTTTAAAACGTCCTGTGTTTCTCTGCACCCATTTTTCCAAGGGCTCAAATCTCATTTCAGCTTCCCTTTGATCACTAGGTCGAGGCATGAAAATTTGGAATAAGCTTTCCCTAAGCTGGGAAAGAGGGAGGAGGGGGCAGGGGAGTTGCTTCTAGGGAAGGAGAGAGACAGCTACATCTTGATCATTATTAACAGAGCTGTTTATAAAAGCAGAAAGCAAATCATCCAAGAGAGGAACATTAATTGCACACAAATGTTAGGCAAAGTACTCTGATTTTCCCTTTTACTAGTAAACAAGCATATTGCTTACATGATAGCAAGAAAGCAGTAATACATAGTAACCATATATTTTCTCCCATATAACACATCATCAAATATAATATGCACCTTGTTTTTGAAAGGCATTATGAAAAAAAAGTTATTCCCCATCCCTCCCCCTGACTGCAGTTGGCTGCAGAGGGCAGGGACAGAGCCTAATCTTCAGCTGACTCATTTTCCTCTTCCTGTTTAAAACCACTAGCTATTGCTGAAGACTGGTCTCCATCAGTGGACCTCTGATCTCAAAAAGAGCTAGAGCTGTAAAATAGGAGAGACCAATAATTCTAGCAGGTTGCAAAATTCCCCTAAGAAAGGTTAGCTTCATTAGTCGAGCATCAAGACCATTAACAAGGAGTGAAGATCTTTAACATTTGTGAAGAAAAATGGGCCATTGACTCCCTCCGCTGCCTGACAAGTAATACCAGAGCTGCCGCATTGTGGAGCAGAGACCAAACCAGGCTGCTTCTAGCTTCCTAGTTTAATACATGCACCCCGATTCCGAGGGAGAGGGGTGATTTGTGGGGGAAGGTGTATCTTATGTGGGGAAAATACAGTATATAGAGAGAAGCTATGATGCAGAACCTGGGTTGTACCTGCATCACAGAAGTCAATGGGAGCCTGGGATCTGGCCTCTGCGATCCCATGCAGACCCTACCTACAGTCCACTCTGGTCACGGCCGAGTGGAACCGGGTGGCGGCTGACCCCGGCTGGGGCGGCAGGGCCTGGGCAGCCCTCCACGAGGCCATGTCAACCCGGAGGTCCCGAAGGGGATCGATCCAGAGCGCCATGCCAGGCGGCAGTTCCAAGAACCCGGACACAGGAAAAAGGAATCAAAACTCATGGAAGAGGTGATATCTGTTATTAGGTAAACTAGATATTTGCAAACAAATTTATTGTATTTATTTGCAAGCTTTGGGGAACGCTCACCCTTTATTGGGCATAGGTGAAAGCAGAGATTGTAAAAGTTCTCCTAGGTAGAAATGAAAAATTCATATTTCTCAGGAAGCACAGGCATGCATAGTTTTAAGGCAGCCTTCCACTGGGGGTAACACCCAAGGTAGCAGGGAGGGGAAGGGCACTTCCACATCAAAGTTACACCCTCCTCTAACTTTGCATTACTGGTCATGACTGGGAACCATGCCAAATTCTGCAGTTGGTTATGCTCATGGAAGTCCAGCATGAACTCGGTAGAGACCTCTGTGTTGAGACTTGTGGAGAACTGAATGTAGCCTTTAAAAACAGTAATTTATGCTAGGCGAGCATCTTTTTAAGAGGTTCAGAATATGCCATCCACTAACTGGTGATGATCAACATGGTGAACAACTCTCACACCCGTAGATTTAGGACTTTGCATCTCACAGAGGCTGGGAGCATTTAAGTGACACCATTAATCTGTGTCTCAGGGCAAGAATTCCCTGGCACGGGGCAAACTGTGGTTGGCTGGTGGGAGCTGCTTTAAATGCTTTGCTTCACTCTGCAGGATCTGCTTGCACAGCAACCAATAGGAACATTTCAGTTTCCCTTATTCATTCAGGCCCCAATTCAGCTTGTAAAGGGACTTGTATCCCTTTATGGCTTAATTAGGATTCACGCCCATACCTAAATTCCTTACTCGCCTCTTGGTCAAGTAGTCACTTTGCTAAATTGAAAGACTTTAGCATATGCCATTTTGTTCTCTATCATGCAACTTGATTGACCTGGCACCTGGGCATTTCGTAGCGTGAACTTAATATTCTGCGCTGCCGAACATCTCCCTAGTAATCCACTGTAACCCAGTCAGGATGCAAGGAAGTACGTGAGGAATCCCAGCGCTGAATACACATGGCATTTCCTGGTGAACGCAAAACACGCTTTGCCTTGTTTCTATAAAGTAGCCAGTTTGTTTGCATAATATTAATGGGGAAAAGCATTTGTTTGCTCAAATTTAGACTTGTTTGCCTCAAAATTCAACCAGTTATCTCGGACGGAAAGTTCCGCTGCTGGGCTTTATACTAAACGTGATCAAATACACCCCCTTCTGAGATAAACAGTATAAAACGAAAATATGCAAATCCAAGGTGGGAGTTACACTTAGGAAACTTGTGAAGGGTGGCAAAGTTAAACACAATAAAATTGACCAACTGCCCATAAAATCTGTATATTTACAGCACTAAGTAACTGCATGATCTTATTATTATCATCCTTTTCTTCCTTTTCCTGCTCACTCCTCCTTTTTGATAATTTTTGCTTCCATTTATTGAGCCCCTTCTGCACTAAATGATCCTGAATGCACTCATTTTGGTGAAGCAGCTGCACCGGCATATTTTGGGGGCTTTGAAAACTAAATCAAAGTGGAAGTGCATGTCTCTGCCAACTCATGGGGTTTTATTTCTGTCGTGCAAAGATATAGAGTCATAAACTGGCCAGAGTGCTCGTGTTACCACTCAGTCCATCAGACTGGATCAGAACTACTTAACTGCCATAGACCCTAAACTGCTGAGACCCAAGGGAGATTCTCCCTTAGCTTAAGTCAGTGCTTCTCAGTCATGTTAGATTCAGGGCAGCCACGGCCACACCACAGCACCCCTGAAGGGCTCTCTTGGCATCCTGGCTTAGATAGGCTTGTACTTTTAGAGCACGAGTTCTGTGCCCACAACTGCATAAAGTTACCAGCAATCACAAAGCCTAGTGATAAGTGCAAAGAGACCCAGGAATCACTACAATAGTTGACTTTGTATTAAAAAAATCAGCTTATTTAAATTCTGTACTCACAGCCAGACTGCCTGAGCATGCACTGCTGCTCTCGGCTTTCTATATAACCAGTAAGCTGCCAGGCAGAACTGATACAGCTTTGCATTTCCATTGACTGCAACCAAGTTTTCTTTACTTCTGCAGTTAGGGACACAAAACTGGAAGGGACTTTCTGGGCCGCTGATTCCAGTAAACTGCATTCATCTCATTAACTGATGGACTCCCTAGGACCAGCACTTTGAATCTTCACCCACAAATACAAGGAACCACATTGGAAATAACAAGAATATCCTATCACATACGATCATAAGAAAGTAGGGCTGGAAGGGACCTCACAAGGTCATCTAGTTCAGTGTCCTGCTCAAGTCGGGATCACCCCAGACTAAACCATGACAGTCCCAATCCCTCAAAGCAGCTAGAAGCAAACTGAAAGGTTTCGGGACTGGCCAAGCTGGTGATGCCTATCATTAGGGTCCTGCCTTCTTATAAGGGTCTGATCAAAATCCCACTGATGACAATGAGGGATCTTTGACTAGGGCTTTAGTCTCTTGAATGAGCGCTCAGTGTGTGCAGAAATCAGGCTATTAAAATCGTGGTAGATTTTATGTAAGTCTTCCACTTTCAGCTTATCTGAACTAGTAAACTTCACCCTCATTTAAGTGACTGAAGAGGAAGTTACAAGCCTACTATCATTTTTGATGGCTGGAAGAAGTAGCTGGACAAATGTGAACTGGAAATGAGAATTGTTCTCTCTCTTTTTAATAGTAAGACCACCTAATCAATGAGGCAGCTCCCAGAGTCCCCAACACTTGGAGTCTGGGGGGCTTTAAATCTTTACTTCATAAAAATCAATAGAAAAACTCCAATCTGAAATCTCAGCCCCGTTGAAGTCACCCTTTAAACATCAATTGCTTGATTTCTGCAAAATAATATGTTTAAGCTGAATGCAGGTTATAATGGGCTAAGAAACAAAGGCTGATGTTCAGATGCAAGGCAAGGGAGAAGATCCCCAAGATTTTGTCTGGCCTTCAAATTTATGATTATATTAAAATGTTCCTGGGCCACATAGAGAAGCTAAAGGGAGACTAGGGATCTTCTCATGCAGATCTGAAGAAGTGTGTGTATTTATTATAATAGTTTCCCTGTGTTGCAGTTGGTAATTTTATGGTAGACCACTGGACTTCCCCATCAATTGACCTCTCTTGCAGACCTGATCATCCAACTTTTACTTAAAAGAAAGGGTGCATGCAATCTATGGCTCACTTAACATGGCTTCATGGACCACCAGGGGTTTGTAGGCCACCATTTGGGAACCACTACGCTAACTATGCTGAATACTGTTTCTAAGAAACAGAAATTTCCATAACAGGCCACTTTCCCTCCAGCAGCTGCCAGCTGCAGTGTGCAATTAGCACCACGTGGCAGAAAGAATAAATAATGGACATTTTGGGGCATTATGTAATGCATCATTACCTTTCCTGAATCTCACCAAAGGGTCAGAAAGCTGCCATGGAGAACAGTGTCAATGTTAAGATAGAAACGAATGGGGCGAGGAAGACCACAAAGCGGAATCCGGCGAGCAAAGGTGGAAAGAGAGTCTGCAGAGTCCTTGGCTATATCACAGGAGACATGAAGGAGTTTCAAGACTGGCTTAGAGGTAACCCCCTTTCATGTCAGCCAATTTATAGCACACCAAAAAAGCAATGGGCGCTAATGAATAACTTTGTGGGCGATCTGCTTCAGCTCCTACTAGAACAGAAATTATTGTACCAATCCACGTCTCCACTGCAATTCAGCTTTGTCCAAAGGGCTACCACAGCACCCAGGGGTTGAGAGCAGGGGAGGTAACTCCTTTGGGTTAATCCCATTGCAGAGAAGTGCGTGTCATCTAGCGAGCATGACAGCGGGTATTTATTTCTATGTAGGGTTGTTTCTTAAAACTTTCCAACTCCTTTCCGCAGAGTGATATACATCAAGCCTGACTTTAAATTACACATATGTAGCATGTTTTCACCCCCTCAAGCGATCTGGGGGCGTGGATACTCAGGCTATCTGCAACCTGAGGTACAGGCATCATAAATAAACTAGCCGGTATGAAACCAGCCCCGCATACTTTATAACAGGGAACTCCAGGAACGACGCCATTCATCTCAGTTAGCTTTCCAGCTGGAAAACTACGTGCAGACGGTAATAAATCTAAGTCAGGTTTTACAGTCTTGTTGATACATTGTCTCCGTTTTGCTGCCAAGATTCTTGGTGCATTTCAAGAAAAACCGTCCTGGATCCATCTCATTTGTGCATTTAACTGGATCTCTTGCAGATAAACCTCTCGTGTTTCAGTTTTTCGACTGGGTCCTGCGCGGGACATCCCAGGTGATGTTTGTCAACAACCCTCTCAGTGGACTGATCCTGATTGCTGGGTTCCTGGTCCAGAGTCCATGGTGGGCAATCACGGGCTGTTTAGGAACAGTTGTCTCAACTTTAACCGCACTCACCCTGAGCCAGGATAGGTACGATCCCAGAACTCAGATTCACATTGGAAGTGCTGTGACAAGTGAGAAACAAGATCCATTTCTTTCTAAATGTTGTCCTTTTGCTGGTGTTCAAGAGCTAGCGTCGTCTTTGCTTAAAGCAGCGGTCCACAACCTTTTAAAACTGGAGGCACCTCTCAGAAAATGTCTTAGTTTTCACCCCATTCTTGACTACAGAAAAATAATAAAACTTTTCTTCTGTTGCAAGGAACTCAGAAAGACCACACAGACAACACTTTTAACACGATGAATTTCTCTTGGAAAACAATGGGTTTTACCTTGCGAATCGTGTTTGCACACCTAGTGGAGCTAATATTGTGTGGCATCTCGTGGCACCCTTGAAAAGATTATGAGGCACCCCAGGGTGCCGTAGCACCATGGCTGAGAATTTGGTTTCAAGTATCCAGAGAACTACAATCTTTTCTATTCTACACGAGCCTTGTATAGTCTTCCTGAGGCAAAGAATGATAGAGAAGGAGGGCTGGAAAGGACCTTGAGAGGTCATCTAGTCCAAACCCTTGCCTGGGCAGGATTAGCCCTATCCAAACCATCTTATACAAATCCTTGGTCTAATCCATTTGTAAAACTACACCTTTCACTCTAACACACAGCCATAGGGCAGGCATAACACCTGAACATGTCACAGGTACAGCAGAGGGACAACAGGAGCCAGTATCCTGCTTCTGCAAGGGCTGTTAAATATACTTGAGAGATCCCCGGTCTTTAAACACCTCAGGCCCTGGGAGTGTCCGGTTTTGCTGCAAGGGAGGCTTAGAGGGCATGTGTATTTATGCATGTGCATTTATTATTTTGGGCAAATTGGATTTGAGTCTGTGTTGGGTTAAGGATGGGGACTGCCCATTATGTGCCTTTTGGATTTGTAGCCTTCTTTTTTTGATATTGGGGTTAACTGGGCACTTCAAGGAGGAACAAATGAACATTGTGAGCGTTCCCCAACCTAATCAACAGATCTTGTTTAACTTGTCGTACTCTGAAGTCTCCCCACAGTACTACTGAAGGATTGCTGCTGTCATTATTTAATATCATTTTTTTTGTCCCCTTATGGGGTCTGAGGCTTTGGCTGGGAGTGCTGACCCTTTTCTGGATGCAGTATTTGTTAGCATCTGCCATGGCCACAATGCACCTGCTACAGGTTCCTGCTGGGTTTCTCCCAAGACAAACTTTGACCCATCCTCCCTAATTGCCAGGGTACCCTTCCCTGCTGGCGATCTGTGTCCCTCATCAACAAGGGGAGAGAGAATAACCTCACTGCCCTGTACTGCCCCATCACTGCTCAGGCTGTTCACTACATTTGTATGATGTTAGTGTCTACAACTCCAACCAACATCAAGGCTCCGTTGTGTTAGGAACTACTCAAAGTGAGAGGCAACCGTACCCCCAGGAGCACTCAGTCTATGCCAACAGGATGGGCAACAGGCAGAAGTGTATCCCCACAGCACAGGTAGGACTTGAATCCTAAAGAAATCAAATGGCTTGCCCACAATCACCAAGAAGTCTGTATTGCAGAAGGATCAATCCATTACCTGAAACCCAAGATAAAAGTGAACGTAGCAGAGCTCTGCCAGCCAAAACCAGCAGAGCCTGATTCTTCCTCCCCCACTGGCTTTACATTAGTGTAAATCTACTGACAAGACACACAAGGGATCTGGAAATTCACTTGCCAGCACAAGGAGGAGAGAGTCCAAGCAGGTGGAGGGATAGGGCAATGCTCATGAAGTATTTACTGGCTTTTCAATGAAAGGTTTCAAGGCAATTGTCTTGGTCCTCACAGATCAGCCATAGCAGCAGGCCTACACGGCTATAATGGAGTCCTGGTGGGATTGCTCATGGCTGTCTTCTCCGACAAGGGGGACTATTACTGGTGGTTTCTTCTCCCTGTTGCTCTGATGTCCATGACATGGTAAGTCACACACTAAACATTTCTTTGCTTGGCTTCTCATTCCTCCTCTTCTCAAACCAGAAAATGTTTATACTCTTTTCTGCCATAGATCTTAAATCGGGGTAGGCAACCCCAGGCATGGGGGCCAGAGAGCGGCACTCAAAGGCATTTTGCTTGCAATACATGTCTCTGGGTAGATGGCAGGGAAGGGGCCAGGGCTGCATGGCCACAGCAAGGATTGGGCCCCCCATTGCTCCCCCACTATCCACCCCTGGCACACCAACATCTTACAAGTTGAAGTTGTGGGTGTTTTTGGCAGTCTGCCCAAAAACATTGTCGACCCCTCTTAAACTAATAAAATCATAAAAGTCGATACTTTTTTTTCCTCACTGTTTATCCTTATTAAAGCTTAAAATAATCCTTTTTAAAAATAAATTTACCATTCAGCACATGAAATTCATGTTCAAGTCTCAGCTATTAGCCATATGGCTGTATTTCAAGGACTCCTTTTACTGTGAACAGAAACATTACTTTCACTGTTCCCTACCATCATAAAGCACAATTGTTTCATTTCTTTATTATTTTACTTTGATAAATGGGTGCTAGAAGCAAGCTTATAAAAGTGTCACGAATAATTACTACTCCAGGCAATTAAAAAAACCCATGCTCAACTGCCCTAAAGCATCATGATTGATGCTAATGAAAACTAAACAGCTAATGATATTTTGCTTGCCCAGCAGACAAGGTGATCAAGGCAAGTTGCCAGACAACTTGAATTTGAGGAATCAGTTATTTGAACCTAAAATACTTTGCTGGGGTTATCAAAAATTCAGAATCTGTTGTTTGCCTGCAATGTGTGCACAGAGGTATAACCAGTTGTGCTGCTGCAATGCACACATCTTTGGCTTTCTGCATTTAGATGAGCCTTGTGTATGAAATGAGGATACACGTTTTCTTACAGTTCACTTAGACATGGCTATAGCATGGCTCTAGTGTTAATCAATTAAGGGTCAGTCCTCAGCAAATGTAAATTGAAAGGATATGAACAAACCAATGGAGCTTTTCCCCAGTTCACACCAGCTGAAATCAGGTCTGGAATATAGTTAGGATAATCAAAATCTTCTGATATGTAAAGATCATTGTATGGGATTATCCTAAATGAACTCTGGATTTTGCTGGCTGCAGTGTAGCAGTGGGCATGTAGGAATTGCAAGGTGCCCAAAAATAAACCCAGTGTTATTGGAAGGACTTCCAGAATGAAGGCAATTCTTAACAAAAAGCAGAGGCGATGAAGACCATATATTTCCTACTGCCATATATTATTCTGTCACAGTCATAGATAGTTTTTCCAGCCCCTGCGATCTGAGGCATTCATCTCACCAACTTGCAGTAAGATCATTTGTCTTTCTCTTTCAGCCCCATTTTCAGCAGTGCTTTAGGCTCAGTCTTCAGCAAGTGGGATGTTCCTGTCTTGACCTTGCCTTTCAACTTTGCCCTGACTTTATATGTGGCCGCCACTGGACACTATAACGCCTTCTTCCCTGCAACACTCATTCAGCCTTTAACCTCTGTACCTAACATCACCTGGACTGATATTGAAGTGCCAAAGGTAAGAGTCACAAAAGGATCCTTCTCCATTTACAAAGCAAACCCATAAAGTGCCATGGCTGTTTATTTTATGGGACAAAGAAAGGAAGCAGCCATATAAATTTTGTATTTACCTGGCAACTACAAAGCAATGCGTGAAGCTTGACTATGATGATTGCCTGCTGTGATGAGTTCAGTATTAGAGTTGCCAAGTGTCTTTTTGTAGACAACTGGACCTATCGGTATATGTGATCATCTTCAATTAATCTCTGGAGTCCATGTATGCGTTACCATGGAGACATTGGTTATGACTGCATACTTAAGGCTGCATTCAGAATTTCATTTAAAGCCAGGATTACATTTTTGTGTTATCTATAAATAATACAGTGTATTAATTAAGACATAATTTGCCTTTTGTTAAGAAATTAGCATATAGAGAGTACCACAAGGCTAGCATTAAAAATCCATGTCCAGGCAGACACACCAATTGTTTTTAGAGTCAGTATTTCTGCCGGACCTGTACAAATATGTTATGCTCCAGTGCTCTCGCTCCTATTAAACAGTCAGCATTATTCCAAAGTTGTGTCCCCTTCATTAATTAATGCTGGTGTATTAAAAAAAAAAAAAAAAAAGCCTGTAAAAAAGGACATTTTAATTTTAAACGTCTTAAGACAGACAAGAGAAAGCAACCGGCTTTCACCATGTGGGGAATAAAAACCAGGGAAGAAAGATGTTGTTTTTCAGCTTCTAATTAATGAGTATGAGAAATATATGTAAAAGGCAGTCCATACCACTGGGAATATTATGAAACCAGAAACTATGTGCACCCCTACAGAGGGTAGTTTAACTCTTTGATCCCTCATTGCTAATGGACTTCAAACTCCTTTGGTCACCCCAAAGAAAGTTTGGGGAAAGCAAGGCAGTCAGGGCACATTCTCTGTGGGTGGAAAGGGCAAAACTCCAGTGAAATAAATGGAGTTGCAAAGCAGTCTAGTTTTCCTCTGAGCAAAGGGGCGAGACGGTCTAACCAGGAACGTCCAGGTTTCAGTTCTAACAGGAGCACTGACCCGCCCCCGTCCAAATCCCCAGCATCGGCCACAGAAAGATGAAAAAAAGCCCTGATGCCCATAGCAAAGAGAGAGGAAGAGATCACAAAGCATAGGAAAAAAAACCAACACCCTGCATTGCTCTTCAACCGGGAACAGCGAATACTTCCACACTTCCCCATAGTCACTGAGATCAGGTGAAGGAATTAGAAACCTTTTTTTCTTATTTGCATGGATAACTTGAAAGCTGAAAGAGAAGACTGCATAGAAATGCCCTGCCTGCTCTCCGGGGTGTACTTGGTAGCCGTGTTGGACCGAGACAGGAAGACATCCAAAAAACTAGGACTCTTGGCTCCAAAAGGATACCTTTTATTGGACCAGCTTTCCCAGCCGGTCTAATATTAAAACTCTCCGTTCCAACTTTTGGAACGGAGAGTTCTAATATTGGTCCCTAATATTAGACCAGCTGGGAAAGTTGGTCTAATAAAAGGTATCATCTTGGAACCATCTTCTAGTTTTTTGTATGTCTGCTGGCCCTCCAAAACTGTAAGCCCTTTTTTGCTGACAGGCCAAAGGGAAAGAGAGCATCAAATGAACGTTCATTAAAATGAAGTATTTGTCTTGGAAGAGTAAGGCAGAAATTGTCAGTTCCTGGTAATAAATGAATTCCCCCTCTACATAGGTCTCTTCTGAATTACATATTAACACATCCACCTGGGAGCTTTACATGGCTAAAAGAAGGGCAGATGGTAAGAAGCAGCTGAATGAGTAAGGGAGATTTGTGATGAACTGTGTCACGTGATTAAAATTCCCCAAAATGCATTCTTGCAAAGAGAAAGGACACTGATAATCATGTGATTGTACTGAGACAAGACCTAAGAGTGGAACTGAGAGGAGCTCTGGCAGAACCTTTAGCTATTAGCACACCAGGCTAATTTCTGTCCTATGCAAATGAAACATAAAGGTCCTAAGTCTGGAAAGATCTGGGATCCAGAAATGTGAGGGCCAGGGAATGATTAACAACATGTAGGTTTGTTCAAGCCTAGGCTCTGTGAGGTCCAACCTGACTGCCATTGACTATAATGGGGGATGCATTAAGACACCTTTTAACAGATGAAAGGGAGGGAGTCCAGCAGAGGGGCAGTGAAAATGGTGAGGGGTCTGGGGAACATGAATTATAATGAGATGTTGAGGGAGAGAGGCTTATTTAGTCTGCAGAAGAGAAGAATGAGAGGGCATTTAATAGCAGCCTTCAACTACCTAAAGAGGGGTTCAAAAGAGGGTGGAGCTGGACTGTCTCGGCGGTAGCAGATAACAGAACAAGGAGGAATGGTCTCAAGTTGCAGCAAGGGAAGATTCAATTAGATATTAGGAAAATCTTTCTCACTAGGAGGGCAGTAAAGCACTGGAACAGATTTCCCAGACAGTCGGTGCAATCTCCATCCTTAGAGGTTTTTAAGACCCAGGTAGACAAAGCCTTGGCTGGGATGATTTAGTTGGGATGGACCTGCTTTGAGCAAGGGTTAGGATTAGATGACCCCCTGAGGTCCCTCCCAACCCTCATTTTCTATGATTCTACAAAGAAGTCCCCAGAAGTGGCAGCTATGAAGCACAGGCTGGTTGTAAGCACCAAGAAAGCCTATGACTGTTTAGACCTGAATATATATTTTTCTGTGGTTCCTCACCGGTTCTCCACCTTTTCATACTCGAGGCACCCTTTCATAACGTCTCTCTTGAGCTGCACCCTATTTCAAAAACTCATGTATTTATTACAGTACTTACCACCTCGCCCAGGGACCGGGCACAGAGAGGAGGAGCAGTTGCTTATTTCCCAATACCCTGCAGCACCCTTAAAAAGATCTTGCAGTGGAAATCACTCCTGTGTGCAAGTAATCAGCTGCTTTAAAACCCATAGCAGCAGGTGAAATGCCTGGAAAATATGCTATAAAGACCTCAAAAAGATGAAGAGGTGGCTTGATTACAGAGTAGGACATTTATTACATGGGGTGAAAATGCAGGGTACTAAAAGGCTCATTCACATAGCATAAGGAAGCATTAGAAGAAACAACGAATAGAAACTGAAGACAGCAACATTCACAGGAGAAATTGGGCCCGATGCTTAACAGTGAGAATGATTAAGGACTGAAGCAAATGATCAAGATCTACCAAGCCTTCATATCCAGACTCCTTTAATCAAACATGTTCTTGGGTTCGATCCATCAGTAATTAGATGAAACTGGTCTGTAAATCGGGTCAGGCTACATGATGTAATGATTTCCTCTGGCCTTAAAATCGGGAAGATTTCCTGTGAAAGATGAACCCGGCTCAGACAGACTCAAAGCTGTGTCTTGTGACCATCGTAGTTCAAAACGCTGGGGGTGACTCATCACAAGGCTTTAAAAAAGTGAGCGGTGTATGAGAGTGATGTGATGGAAGGTTTAAATGCAAAAGATTTTAAACCTTATGTAAGGTTTAAATGCAAAAGATTCATTCTATATAGAGTTCAATAGAAAACCGAATCCTTGGCTTTGAATTTTAAAATATTAGTGAAAAAAATAAACTTTAAAAGGGGATATTTTGATTAAGTCGTATAGTTACTTAGAAAACTATCTGTGGACTCTTACTCATTTATTCCTATTAAATTGTATAGGTACCATCCATAAGTGGTGGGTCCAAGTCTTGTACAGATTCGCTAGGCAGCAAAATGCATGAATGGGCAACTGGGATCTCATACTCCTCATGAGTGATATCTCATACTCCTCCCCATTGCTCATATTAACATCCTCGACCTCAACTGCCCACAGGCCTAAGAGTTTGCATTTCGTCCTCTTGTAATTACTAAGGGCAATCTTTATTTAACATTTGAGCTGTCTTCACAGGTTTGCAGTTCAGGACATCAATGTTAAAAACAAAATAATAGTCTAGATGAAAACTTATCTTTTTCAAACTGATATAGTTGTTCCAATCCATTCCCGTTGGAGTTGGACAGGTGTACGGCTGCGATAACCCCTGGACTGGAGGCATCTTCCTGGTTGCTTTGTTCATTTCCTCTCCGCTCATTTGTCTGCATGCTGTGATCGGATCAGCAGTGGGGGTAGTGGCAGGTATAAATTCTCTATTTTACGGGTGTCTTAACTGGGATAATATAGTCAGGGATGATCCTGCCTTGAGCAGAGGACTGGAGTACATGACCTTCTCAAGTCCCTACCAGCCCTACTTTCTTATGATCCCATATTGTACAGGCACACTTGAAATAAAGAGAATTAGACCCAGTGAAAAATGCTGCAGTCAAAAAATACGTTTCCAATGGAAAGCGTCTCACAAAAAAGAACGTTTGACAAAACTTCAAATATGTTGGTGGAAGTTTTCATTTTTCAACTACAAATTTGAATGTTTTACATGTTTTAGATGAAATTCTCATCTTCATTGTTGTCATAAAGTTTGAAGAGCTGAAATATTTTTATATCAAACCCAATACATAAACTAGAAATGTACTTACTTTTGGTTTTTGAGTAACCATTTACTGAATGAGACAAAGCTGTGGGTTCTGAAATGGTCAAGTTGCAAAACCTCTCCCATTCACTCATGTATTTCCCACTCCACTCGTACAGCTTGAATCTGCTCCCAGGTTCACCAAGTGAAGTCCAGAGTAACTCCACTGGCTTCAGTAGACTTAGTCCAGGTCAACATCTGCATGAGTAAAAACCGAGTGTGGGAGGAATGGTTGTAGGTCTGTATCTAGAACACAGCTCTTCCAATGCCTGCTTCATTCTAGATTTCAGCTTCTTCTCTCCCTTGAGCTCAGCTCTGACTTATTTCTCATTTCCTTCACAGCCCTGAGCCTGGCAGCACCTTTCAGTAACATCTACTCCGGCTTGTGGAACTACAACAGCTGCCTCTCATGCGTCGCAATTGGAGGCGTCTTCTATGCTTACACCTGGCAGACTCTCCTGCTTGCAGTTGCTTGTGGTATGTGTCTAAGGGGCTTCTGCTATTACTTTAGAAATGAAAAACTAGAGGTGTGGTGAAGCTATAGTGTCCTCATCTAGACAAGCAGATGAATTCGGACAAGGCCGAAGGGCCTTTAGCCTGGAGGTGTTGACTCAGGCCCATCCCTCTTACCACACAAGGTAAACCAAAACCATGAATTTTGCCCTCAGCCAAGCACTGTAGCCAACAAAAGGAAACAAATGTCTGGGACCAATGATAAGTATATGGACATGTCCTGATATATAGAGCACATCACTTGATACTCGTAAATGCATCGTATTGGTGAATGGAAACTGGGGAGGGACACAAGCTGTTTCTGCAGATCTTGCAACTCTAGAGAGGGTCAGGGAAAAACTTTTCTCAAAACTTACTTCTACCTGAACCTATATTGTAAAGCCACAATACTTTACAGTTAGGGCTGTCAGGCCCTGGACTGGGCTCCCAAGGGAGGTGGTGCTCTCCCCTACCTTGGGGGTCTTCAAGAGGAGGCTGGACAGATGTTTGGCTGCAGTGTTACGACCCCACACCTGTTCCTGCCCGGGGCGTGGGGTCAGACCTGATAATTTGTTTAGGTCCCTTCTGACCCTAAGCACCATGTATAATTTATAAATGGAGCACAAACCAAAAAGCACACAGTTCTTTGAGAAATGCTATATAAAGCAATTCCTCGTCCAATCAGGATAATGTAAATCTTAGGGTGAAACTCAAACACATCGAGATGTTGCTTTCTTCCTTCACTGGCACACACTGTAGTCTGTCTGAGCGAGGAAAACCAAACGGCTACATGGGAAGGGTATATTTTCTATTCCATAGGAGCCTCACAAGGCCACTTCACTGCAGTTTCTGCACAAACATTTCCAAAGATTGTTTCCTCGATCCGGCTTTTTGTCATTGTTCCGTTTCTACTGCAGTATATGATTTCTGTACACCATGCATGGGGCCCCAAGTTGGAAGGGATGATATCTGTGAAAGGTGAAGTCCCTACTATAGATAACACCTGTGCTGTCACAAGACAGAGCTAGGACAGCAGGAAAAAACCATCCAGGGCAGTGGAAGGGCTTGTTCAGCTGTCCTACCTCATTCCCCATGGCTGTGAGCAGTCTTACTTACCAGGAACAATCTCTCTGTCTCTCTTCACAGCACTCTTTACTGCCTATCTAGGAGCATCTCTGGCTAATATGTTTTCTGTGGTAAGTTTTAATTAACTCAGGGACAAATATCAGGGAAGGGAGCTGTGTTCCCTAGGACAGAATGCAAACCTCTGATACTTATTCTTCATCACTAGTGTTTCCCAGGGGATGTAACAGTTATATTTACAGAGCAGGTCTGTCCCATTAAGAGACTCAGTTTTACCAGCGGGGACAAATTTTGCCTCGGGGGATCGCTACAACACTCATTAAAATTCATTAACAATAATAATGACTTAGCACTTAACATCCACAATATACAGTTGGCACGTTAACTAGCAAGCCCATCGTACCTCCATGAAGTAAGGAGAATTAGCCATAATTTATACATAGAAATCTGAGAGGGAGAGGCCAAGGTCCTCAAACATACCCGGAAAAATCTAGTTCTCAGTATCCTACTCAGGGCCTAAAAATGAGTCAGTGAAACAACCAGGAGGAGAATTAAAAAAAATCCTGACTTCCATTCCTGTGCTCTGATCTACAGCCGACAGGCCAAATGCTGCCTTGCTTTACACTCAGTTTCATTGAGGTTACATTGACATGAGAAGGAAGGATTTATACCTTTCCCTGGGTAGCTGTACTCACTATATGGGACTGGTCCACATAATGGTATCATCCTATCAACAGATGGCTTTGTTTTAGTGAAGAGGAGAGGGGCTGCTATATCCTTGGGAAATAAATACAGTCTTCTTTTGGAGAAGATTCATTCCAGGTCTCCTGGCTTTGACTGAGTAATAATGAATGGCTTGATGCCTAGTTGGCAGATGGTACCAAGTGGAGTACCCCTAGGGTTGGTCCCGGGACTAGTTTTCTTCAAACAACAATCTGGAAGATGGCACAGAGTGCACCCTCAGCAAGTTTGCAGATGACACCAAGCTGTGGGGAGTAGTAGGTACTCTTGAGGGTAGGGCTAGGTTTTAGAGAGTCTTTCACAAATTGGAGGGTTGGGCCAAAGAAATCTCATGAGGTTCAACAAGGACAAGTGCAAAGTCCTGCGCTTAGGATAGAACAACCCCATGTACCGGTGCAGGCTGGGGCTGACGGGCTGGGCAGCAGCTCTGAAGAAAAGAACCTGGGGGGATAGAGGACAATAAGCTGAATATGAGCCAGCAGCGTGCCCTTGTTGTGAAGAAGGCTAATGACATACTGGGCTGCGTTGGTAGGTATGTTGCCAGCAGATCAAGGGAAGTGACTCTTCCCAAATATTCAGCACTGCTGAGGCCACTTCTGAAGTACTGTGTCTAGTTTTGGGCCCCCCCCCCACTACAGAAAGGATGCGGACCTGTTGGAGAGAGTCCAGCGGAGGGCAATAAAAATGGTTCGGCGGCTGAGGGACATGACTGATGAGGAGAGGCTGGGGGAACTGGACTTACTTAGTCTGGAGAAGAGACGATTGAGAGGGGAGTTAATAGCAGCCTTCAACTACCTGTACAGTGAGTCCAAAGAGGACTGTTCTCAGTGGTGGCAGATGACAGAACAAGGAGCAATGGTCTCAAGTTGCAGCAAGCAAAGTTCAGGTTACATATTAGGAAAAGGTGTTTATGAGGAGGGTAATAAGGCCTCTACCAAAGAAGTTGTGGACTTTCCATCCTTGGAGGTTTTTTAAGACCCAGGTAGACACAGGTTTGGCTGGGATGAACTAGTTGGGGCTGGTCCTGGTTTGAGCAGGGGGTTGGACTAGATGTGACCTCCTGAGGTCCCTTCTGCCCTCATTGTCTATGATTCAGTGAATTACAGTTAAGACTGGAAGATTCCACTAAATCCAAATAAGAACTATTCTCTTTTTTTTCCCCTCAGTTTGGATTGCCATCAGGCACCTGGGCCTTCTGCTTGTCTGCCCTTACCTTTCTGTTGATGACCACAAAGAACTCTTCCATCTACAAGTTACCTCTCTCCAAAGTCACTTACCCAGAAGCCAACCGGGCCTATTACTTGGCAATGAAGAAACTTCACCAGCCCTCCTGTGAGGTGTAAATGCTAAGGCAGAAATATACTTTGTGATTCCAAAGACAGCAGCACAATGTGGCTCCCAGAATAGGCTGACTGGTGTGCAATACAATCAAGAGAAAATCATTCACTTTCAAATGGAGAGATTTTTTTCCTCCATGGTGTTCACTTACTGTCTTCCATAGCTACTGCACTGGATTATGAGTACCTGTAACAGGTACCAATCCATACTGGCTGAATCCAAAGCAATGAAGAAGACAACCCCTCTGGGAAACTTTCTGCCCAAGACCTGAGATTGAACAGAGGTTGGCTTCATTTCAGGTAGATAAGATAGATTTCTATTAGCAAGGAAAGTGGATAAGATGGTGCCATTTATCAGCGGTGCCAAAGTTTGACGTTCTAGCTCATGGTCTCGTTATGGCCCAATGAAGAGGTAGCTAACCCCCCCTTTGCAAAGACCCACATGCAGAGACAGACAAAGAGCACTGATCTGTTGCATTTCCAACTCCTGTGATTTTACCACAGTTGCAGACAACTAGAAACTATAAGGCAAATAAAAACAACCCCCAAATGATGATTTCTTTGGAGAAAAAACCATTATTTTTAGGCCAGCCACTCAATTTTTGAGCTGTCAGGGCTGGAAGTGCTGGATTAGTGAGAAGGAAACAAGCAGAGACATCACTGTCCCTTTGCAGTTTAGAAAGATGTTAAATTCAATCCATGCCATAAACAGCAATAAGTGCATTGCTTGAATTCTTCCCCTATGAGGCTTTCTCCAGTACTAGAGGAAAATATTCTCTCTTCCCAGTCTTTCCATTTTTAGTTCATAAAAATGAAGCAATCATAGGGCAGAAATAGCCTCCAGGCAATATTCACCTCTACTAAGTAAAAGGAAATGGCCAGTGGACCAGTACAGTGTAGTTCTCTCCTCCTACAGGCCCTGCCCCCTTGTCTGTGTATATCTTCTGCCCAGGGTCCTTTCCTACCCATCATCATGCTGATTTTGCTACAGTGCATGGCCTTCTACAACTGTACAGATAGTGGGGAGCTGAACTGGCACTTAACAGCCATCTCAGTGTGGTGTTAACTCTGAGAACAACTGTGCTTCCAAACTGCATGAAGTATTTAAGATGGGAAGGATGGTTGTTCTCAGAGTTAACACCCCATTGAGATGGCTGTTAAGTGCCAGTCCAGCTCCCCACTATCTGTACAGTTGTAGAAGGCCATGCACTCTCTAGTTAATTCTGGCTGGTAACTGCTGGATAACTTGCCTGGAGTATCTGACATGATACTTCTATTTCTTTTTAAATCATACAGGCCTGAGCGAACACAAGTGAATGTTATCAAGTAAGAGGGATTTTTCATAAACAGGGTTAAGCCTATCAGATCTACTCTGGCTTTCTCTTGGATGCAGCTTAGGTGTTGACATTGGATACATGGCAATTCTTGGGAGTGCGTCTCAGCTCCATAGGTGTTAACAGAAGTGCTTGAATAAAGGTTTAGGGTCAGACTCTATACACAGTGAAAGCTACATTATTGTATTGAACAATGGAAGGGCTGAAATCAATGGACTAAATTACAGAGTGGCGTGTCAGTCCGAGGTAGGAGTTTCACAATCTTCCATAGTACAGTCCAAATAAAAAGAAAAATAAATTTAATTATGCTTATGATTTATGACATTGGGGAGGGAAAAAAAGAAATGTATTGCAAGCAACAAAAGAGAAAGAGACAAAGAGAAAAATTGGGGGTCAACTGGTAGTTCTATTGTATGAGGCTTGTTTTTCATATAACTGGCTATGTTTAAATATGAACAATGCTTCAAAAACCATGTGAAAAATGTACCATTCCCCCTATTTTTCTTGGTAAACTTTTACACAGGATTTTGTGGTGTAAATTTAAAAAAGAAACCATTTCATTTATCATTTATCAGTAAATTCAAAGACAGGCATGTTTGCAAGATCCTAAATATACCAAATGCTCGAAAAAGAGATGGAGGTTGGAAGAGTTTTGCATGTAGTTAACCAACAGAAAAAAAAAATCAGTGGCTCCCCTGTTTTTAGGAAACTGCAACCTAAACTTGTTGCACTATTTAGGATTTAGCTTTACCACTCAGCAGCTATTTTTACTGGCAAAATTTGCATTTGCAACTGAGTCTGCAAGTAGTTGCACCTAAGGGTGCTGACAGACATGCAACTGTCTGATGTAACTCATGGCACTTTTGAAGAAGCACCATGAGTTACAGCATTTCCCCTGACCCTACAGACATTGGTTGTTAGGTCCAGGAGCCTGGGAGATTAAGCTCCAATCAGAGCATCTGTGGGTCTGCAGCCACTCTCCCCTTCCCCTCCCCCTCCCCCTTGCCATCTCCAGTACTGTTTTCAGAAAGGGAGTGGGGGAAAGGAGAGGAGGGAGCTCAGTTTGGGGTTTGCCCAGCCTGCGCTGGAGGGTGGGGTGGGTGGATTGGAGGGTTCAGATTGTCACGTGATCCGGTATTTTTAAAGCACTCTGCAGCCATGCACCTCTGTCAGTGCATGCTTGTAGAGCACTTCTGGGGCCCAATCACACTACAACCATCACTTCTGTCAGCACCCTGAATTACACGACAGCAGCACTAATGCTAGTCTTTGGACCTGCGGTTATGGATGTCATTAGCTGAAGGCACAAATCTGTGCCTGGTAAACCAAACAGAGTTGAGGTCCTTCTCAAGCTAGGACATAGGAACTCAAGCCAGTTCTCACCGAAATCATTAGGACACTTAAGTGAGAACTGGAGGGGGTCATACTTTTGGGGAGGGATACATCTATCTATCAATCATATTCCTATGGAAAGTGTTAGTTTTTGGTGTTTGAACTGAAATCTGCTTTGTCAGGGAAGGCTGTGTGCTACAGGGGCAAAATGAGAGCAAAGGCAAAAACCAGGTTTCATTTATCCCACACCATCTTTACATTGAAAAGCAGTGCATGTTTCACAGACCAGCTCTTCAGCTGGGGGAGCGCATCAGAGTCCCATCAACTTGGATGGAGCTAGTGAAACAGGTCTCGTAGCCTACACAACATTTTGGGCACCACTTGGGATAAATTCTGCATTAGACAGTAAACTGAATACACAACACTGGCATTTTCCTAACCGTGAGCCTTTAAGTCACTGGTCCCCAATCTTCACTGGCGCATGGCAAAAACAGTAAACAAGTAACACCACAGGCAGCATCATGGTTTGCTCCCCCATTAACCTAAAGAAACACATATCTGTACTTAATAAAATTTCCCTTGGCTGTGGGCTCTACTGTATTTCCCAAGGCTTGTTTTAGATGGGCTTTGAAACATGTCAGAAGTTACCAATATAGCTCCTTCCCCTCCATTTATCCTTGTATAGATCTTACCACTGTTTGCCAGGGTGCAAGTGCTGTCTGCAAGCATAGCAGCTACCTCAGCTAGCTGACAAAATAATTTATTATTGAAACTGTGTTCTTATAGTATGTTCTATATATATGTGTGTGTCATTTATATCAAATAAACTGAGGTATGTATTCAGAATTTGCATGCATTTCCAAAGGCTCTTTTTCATTCTCACTTTTGATGCTGGGCAATGGACTGTGATGTTGAATGTCATACATTGTAATGTTGTAACGTGAACTACAGCTCCTGTAAGCCTCCAGAGGACTGGAAGAAGGACATGTAGTGTGAAATGCAACTCCCAGAAGCCTCCAGAGGACTGGAGGAATGAACTGTAATGTTCACTACAATTCCCAGAAGGCTGCAGGGGATGGGAGGAAGCAGAAAAGCAGTGATGAAGTGTGGGATGTCATGGGTGAGAGGTGCATGGTCAGAGACTCAGGAGTGGCAGAGCTAGGACTGTGAGCTACAGGAGCAGGGCTCAAGCATGGGAGTCCTGGCAGATGGGAATTAAGCACTTTCGGGACCAGAGGCTGGTTGGGAGTCCCTCTGGACTTGTGGGAGGATTTAAGGTTTCTCAAGTGTATACACCACAGTATTAGCTTTCCTTACGTGTTACCTGTTCTTGGGTGATTTCACCACAGTGTCACTGTTTATTACCTATTACAGTACCCGGATCCTAAGTCTATGTACTTAGGATGTTTGTCCTAAGGTTTGCCCATGCTTAATGTTTGTCCACCTGTGCCCGTCCCTTTCTCCCTAGTCCGTTGGCTTGTGGCCCTAATCCCCAGCATCCCCTATATAAAAGCAGGAACGTCCTTTGCCTGCTCCTTTTCTGCAAAGTTGTTACTTAGCCAGTTGGCCCCAAACCTGTACCGGTGCATGGGATTTTTCCATCCTAAGTGCAAGACTTTGCACTTGTCTTTACTGAACCTCATGGGATGTCTTTTGGTCCAATCCTCCAATTTATTGAGGTCTCTCTGAATCCTAACCCTACTCCCCGCAGCATGTCTGCTACTCGCCCAGCTTGATGTCATCTGCAAACTTGCTGAGGGTGCACTCTATCCCCTCTTCCAGGTCGCTGATGAATGGTGAAGGGAGAAGCTGCAATGCCTCGTCCTAGATGGTACTTCCCGTGAGGAGTAAGAAGGCATTGCCAGACACAAAGCAGGGTATCAGGACAGGATTTTCATTGTGTTAGGAGGGATACAACCCCCCAGGAAACTCAGTCCCTGCTCTGAACCAGACCTTTTATCCTACAACTATAGGGGTGTGAACACAGAGGCTAGTGAAAAGTGCCACTGGGTTCACTTGTGCCCTGCATGGGCACAAGGGTCTGGCCATTCAAACCCGGTTGTAGGATGCAGAATACAATGCCGCAGGTAAGCATGGTAAACAGGAGCTAATGGTGGGCTGATAACATCACACGTTTCCTGACTGTGTGCACATAAGCCCTTAGAAGATTTTGAAAAGAGGAAACAGGTTGATAAGTATCATGAGAGTCCAGAAAAAATAAGGACGTGGCTTTGCTGTGGAAACGCAGCCACTGCAGCGAAGACAAGTACAGAGAGAGGATTAGGACCAGGTGTCCTGACCCCCTGCCCGAACTATTAAGAACAGCATAACATTCGCCATGACCTTCCCTTTAGATGCTCGTTTGGGAACATGTAATTCCGCAATATCCTTTATCTGATCTCCGTGGTTTTGTCTTTGTGCATACATAATAAAAAATTTCTAAAGAATGTTTACACTGATAATGATGCAACCTTTTTGAATCCTGACATGCAGCACAAAGGATGGAGTTAAGAGTGGGTGCAGATTTTAATGGTTACGTGGGAATAATTGACAAACGAGAGAAGCACATGCTGATAAGGAAGCAGCACCGTGCATGTGAAAGGGATCTCTCTGTTAACTCCAGCACAGAGCCCATTTGCTATGATGGGCAGTGAGGCTAATAAAGTGTTAGGCATAAATACGCCTCCTATCAGTAGCTCTTTGTGACCCTGCTGGGTGCCAACCCCATCTCCAAAGGAAGCAAAGGAGGGATCTGAACACAGCTCTCTGCCATCCTAAGCAAGTGTTCTTACCAAGGAGTTGCTGAGTAGCGCTCTCCTCTTCACCACCCTTCCTCCAATGCTTTATTTAAGAAGGACTGCACTTTTTCGCTCTTTCAACATGAGTTTTGGGTGGCAAAAAAATGGGAAGAAAGCTCCCCCCTCCTGCCCCGGCATCAATTAACTCCATAACCTCTAAAGAACTACCATTCCCAGAATACCTTGCACTCCATGACACACACTGCCAGGTATGCTCCTACCCCCTGCATGTGCAGGGGGCCAAGTCTACTTGCGCAGGGCTTTTTGCAGGCTAAAATGGAGACAGAAAAAATCTGGACATCTCTAAATGATTTTGGCCATTGCCTGGGATGGAATAGAAATACATTTAGTAAGCTAAAAGTTTCCTAAGTGTTAGTTAACTGTCTTAAGGTATAGGAGACTGGTAGAGGGGACAAACCGGGGGGGCACATGCCCCCCCGACAGGGCCGTCCCCCGCTCCCACTGGCGGCTTCTGCGTGTGCTCTCCAGCCCCATCCCCACTGCCGCTGCCAGCTTCTGCAGGTGCTCGCCAGCCCCATCCCCACCGCCACTGATACCGCTGGCTTCTGTGGAGGCACCAGTCGCCCACATCTTAAGGTAAGCGTGTAGCACTAAGACACAGGTCCTTATTCATTTCTGCATTCATCACATGTTAAGCAAGAGTGCCTGAGCAGACAAATGTGCTCCTCGGAGGTGCTCTCAAGAATGCTGCAAAAGCAGGATAGACATATCTGTAGGATGTAGACAGATGTAACAGCTGAAATGATTCCAAGTGAAATACACTCAGAAATGCTTTCAAAAGGAAACTTTTTAGCCGCAGGACCCCCATATGAGCCAGTCCTAGGTTGAATGTTTTAAAATGCTGCAACCTCCCCTAGCACCGGCCATGGCGCACTAGTGAAAACTGCGACAACCTGCAGTTCTCAGAGCTCCCCCTACCCTTCTGCCTTTACAGAGATGGATGGTAGAGGGGAGCAGTGTGGACATTCAAATTCCCCAAACCTCTCTTTTCCTCCTCAGAGGGGAGGGGAAGAGGGGTTGGTCCTGGAGAGCCCAGCTCCAGCATCAGCAGTCTAATAAGGAGGGCAGAAGGGCAAGACCAGCTCCAGGCGCTGCCCCAAGCCAGCTTCCATGAGCTGTTCCCAGGCACGTAACCAAAAGTGAAAGTCTCTAAAACAGTTCTCCACTTCAAGAGGAACTGCCTTGGAGTGTTCCAGCCATTTTTGGCTTGTCCATGTGTCCAGGTGGCCCTCTGAAACATGTCAAGGCCTCTGGTCTGTTTTAATTGTTGCCTGTCTGCACACTTAGAGGTGGAATAGGACATGGGCCCTAGCGTCCAAGTCCCTTTTGAAAATAAGGCTTTGGCTCCCAAGTCACTTAGGCTGTTTTGAAAATTTAAAAACTTAGCGATTTAAACTTTATTGCTGAACAGCTAGCAAGGTTTCTACACCTCCCTGCCTTTCTGCTATCTGACATCACCAGGGAAGGTGCCCTGCCTGATCTGCACATCAAAGAGCAACTCGCACAAAGACACTTTCCTGGACCCAGAGGAAAAGACGTCCACCTTCAGCTTCCTCTGCACAAAAATGAAGTTTATTTTCTACCTATGGGGACTTTTTACCATCTTTAATTTTCCCTGAGCCTGAGGAAGAGTATGTGCCCAAAAGCTTGCAGAAAAAGATGATTTTTTTGTGATTTCTTAGTTGGTCTAATAAAGGCATCATCTCTGAACCAAGAGTTGTAGAGTTTCGCACCCATGTAAAGTCAATCCTCCTTTTTTTTGTTTTTTATTTCCCACCCACATTCTTATCAGTGCTGCAAATGTGGATTGGCAGGAACCCCAAATAACTGAGTGCAGGAGCAGTCAGTTAACCCCAAATTCTTTGTTATATTTGTTTGTGCTTTTGTTTTTCCTCGACTGGCTTTAATTCCATGAGATGGCAGTGATGAAGCAACAACCATATGATATCTTCCTCAATCCTCACTATATTTACATCAGTTGGGACCTGAAAGCTCATGAGGACCCCTCCCCCCCAGTCTCATGCAACTTGGGTTCATAAATGACACCATGACATTTTAAAGAAACCTGTAAGGAAAAACAAGAAATACAAAGATAAATACTAGTTCCCCACCTAATCTCAGCCCTTGCCTTCAAGGCCTGGGCTCAGAGAATCTCAAATATCATACCAAGCTCCAGGATGGAAACCAGCTGAGCCAACTGGGAGGCTCAGCACTTTTGTTACCATGAAACTTTCCATCACAAGCCTGCCAGTTTTCCTACCCTTTGCCTCAGGTAAAAATACATACCTCTGCAAGTATGCAGGGACCAACAGGCATAGAAAATTACACAATGGCTCTCAAAAGCTCCTAGTTTTAGATTAAGCATTCTTGGATCAGATATCAATTTAATCGGATAAATCAGGGGGTTCAGGATCAGATTTGTTAATATAATTGAAGAAACAACAGCTAGAAACATGTTCTCTTGGCAGCCTTGGCTCCAAGGAGGAAAAGGGTTTACAAGTGGAATTTTCCAGACCTCTTTGCAAATAGTGGCGGTACCTGAGCTCCAAGAAAACTGACAACCTGCTCTAAAATGTATATCAGACATAAGTTTAGGTAAGGAAAGATGTGATTTTCTATGACAGATTAGCCACTCAAGACTAGATTAGTCCAGAAGGGCTTTGTTGTAGATGGAGACACTCAAAATGACTCTAACATTGGAGACTAGTAAATCTGAAATGGGAGAAAACGTAGGGCTCTTGTGGATTTTAGATGAATTATGTGATGCCTGTTAAGGGTCTTCTGAAAACAGAGTCCTTCTGATGTTAAGAGTTAAGTGAAGAAGAAACAAGGCATCTTTCTCTTACCTTTGGACTCTCAAGGAGCCACTTAAAATGGTGACTCAGCCTACACTTTACACTTTACACTAATCACCATACATACGATCTACCTTTCCAGTTCAGCTAATTTCAAATGAGACACAATGCTGAATGATGTTGAGGATAACTAAAATACAAGCAAGCTTTAAGATGCCCCAGAGGAACCTGCAGGGATTTTCTTTAACTGTTATGAATACAGTGAATACTTCAACGCTTTGTGTTGAAATACTCCCTTGCACACAGCACAAAACCCTGCACCTTTTGCTGTGGCACCACTTTGCACCACATTGCATAGGGCCAGTGTGTAGAGACAAATGAGTCACAGAGAGACCCGGGGGGGAATGAGGCACAGCTGTGAAAAAAGCCGCTGCATTGCTAAGGTATATGCTGTAGAGACAAGGAGGTAGCATTGCACAAAGCATCCATCCAGTAAGGCCTTGCTGTAGATGGAAACCCTCCAGCTAAATATGTACTGTAGACTGCATTAAGTCTGCAATGGGAGAAGAGTTAAGGCTCTAATGCTTTTCCAGCTGAACTGTATGAAACCATTTAATGGGTCTCTGGAAACAGATCCAACGTTAAGAGCAGTTGTGTAGAGAGGAAATGAGGAATCTTACAAACCCCATCTAGAATAGTGCATGCAGTTCTGGTTGCCAGTGTCCAAAACAGATTAACGTAACCTAGAACGAGTTAAAGGACAGGCACTAGGATGGTTACAGGAACGGAAACCTTTTCTTATGAAAAGATGAAAGGAGTTTGGCTCGTCTAGCTGCACAAGAGACACAGAGGGGATATGCTCACACTTCACAAGTTTCAGGGGGTATGGGTTGTAGCTGTGCTGGTCTAAGGACATAGGCAGACAAGGTTCTTTGGGTAAATGTGATATCTTTTATTAGACAAACTAAATAGTTGGAAAAATTGTTCTTTGCAAGCTTTCAGGTACAAACACCCTTTCTGAGGCAGAGGGAGAGTCTACAGTTGTATCATGCTCTCTAGCATAGGATAGAAGCCAGCATGCAGGAATGCAGGTGAGTAAAAATGCAAATGCCTGGCAGTGAGGAATCAGAGGGAGTGAGAGACAATATAGGTGAGAGATAGGTGCAAAGGGGAGGGGGAATGGTGACCTGGTGAAGGAATGTTGCCAGTAAAGAGTAGAGAGTTTACTAGGGTTTATCAGATGTCAGGCAGGTTATAAAGTGCCATGAATCCAATGTCTATATTTAGTCCATGTTTTTTTTTTGTATCCAGTAGATTCATGAAGTGAAGTTCATAGGCTCACCTGAGAAAGGTGTTTTGTAAATTCCCTTTGAGGATTAGAACAGAGATTGGAGAGACAGTGATTGTCTTTTGCAAAATGTGTCCCCACAGGTAATTGGGTATTATTGTCTTTGATAGATTTTCGGTGTGTGTTCATTCTGGTGCACAGTTGTTGTTTGGTTTTTCCTACATATTTTCCATCAGGGCATTTATTGCACTGGTAGATATATTACATTTCTGGAGCTGCAGGTGTAAGATCCAGAAATAGTGATGTTTCTGTTGTGGCGTGTAGTTTGTGTGGGGTGGTAGAGTTATGTTGACAGGTTTTACATTTATTGTCCTGGCATGGTCTGGATCCACTCAGTGTGTTTTGGGCCATAGGAAGTTTGCTTCTGGTGATGAGATTGGCACAGTTCAGTGCTTATTTAAAGGCTAGGATGGGTGGTTCTGGGAAGATCTCTTTAAGAATTGGGTCATCTTCTACTATGGGTTGCAACTGTTTGAGGATTTTCCATATAGGTTCCAGAGAGAGATGGTATGTCATAACCAACGGTGTGCGATGCATGGGGATTTTCTTTTTGTACTGCAGCAATTCTTCACGTGGTATCTGGGTGGCTCTTTCAAAAGTGCAATCTAGCTCTCTGGAGGCGTGTCCTTGTTGCATGAAAGCCCTTTTAAGATTTGTGAGGTGATGACCATGGGTATTTGGACTGAGGAGAATACCCACAGTCGTGACCTCACAAGTTTCAGCAGGGCTTGCACACAACAAGGACACTCCTCCAGAGCAATAGATCACTCTGATTCTACAGAAAAGGATGCAGAATAATAGATGCATTTATATTTCCCATCAAAAAGAGAACTCCACGTATACGTATACTCGGGTTAAGAGCATAACCCTCTTAAGTGCATGGCAGCTTTCAGCCCCGCTGTCTGCTTTGTAACTCAACTAAATTCAGGTTAACTCCAATGCTGCGTGTAACTGTTACTATCTGTACTTCTGTCAAGGGGCTCCTATTTGAATCCTTGAAAGTGACAGGAGCTAGGCAGTGTCACCACATTTTCCCTCTCCTCCCCACCATTTTAAAGGGCTTCTAAACCAACCTTGACAGGGACTATTAGGAGACTTTAAAATAAAGAGAGCTGGTCAGTTTTAGGGTTGTTAATGTTACAGCATCAAGGGTGCTGTGTGCTTAACCAGCACCAATTACATTAATTTCTGATAAGTGCATATACTGTGGGTAAATGCACAGGCTTTTTTTCAGTCCCAAGGCTGTGCAGTGAAACAAAGTGCACAGTACATGAAAAAAAAAAGAACTAAGCATAGCCTTTACAACCTCATTGATATTAAGTACCTGTATGTAAAGCCCAAAGACTAATGCACGGATGTGAGAGGTTCTGGACAGAGACCCAGGAGATGTGGATTCAGTTTTCAGTCCTGGTAATCCACTTCCTGTATCACAAAAAACTAGAGTCAGAAGGGACCTTCAGTCCAACCTCCTGCATGAGGCTGGATCATCCCTATCCAAACCACCCCATGCACATCCATTGTCTAACCTATTACCAAAACTTCACTTGGCAACCCTGAGACAATCACAACATATAACAGCACAAGCTGCTAAGTAGGTAAAGCAGGGAGATCCCAGCAGCCAACATCACCTTGGGCAAATGTTTCTGGGTTTCTCTGCCTCACCTATGGGAATTACCATACCCTAAACTTTTATTCATAAAGTGCTCCAGTGGATGTCTAAACCTATCTGAGAAGTGAGACACACAGCACCTAACCAATACCTGAGCCCTACTGGGATTTACAAATTAGGCATTTCCCTTCCCCTCTGGAATAACTCAATATTCATGGCAACAGAGCCTACCCCCCCCCTTCAAGGGGTGCTCCCTCCCTCGTAGGCTATTGAGTCTCTACCCATATTTCCTTGTTTGAGGAGATCCTCATCCCAGAATACTTTGGCCTGTGGCACATATGTCTGGGAGACAGGCGTTTCATTTGCATATAGAAAGAATATACTCAAGGCAGGAAATATTTTTTTCCACTCTAAAGAGACCTGGGTGGTGGAAAACAGCATGTCTTTATTGCCATTCAGATAGAATTACCACCTTATAAAATGAGATGCCACCACCTTTTGTACATGGGGCAATAAAACCATGTTGACATCTTCTCTTTCAGATGTTAAGATCCTTTTGGACTAAAGACTATTGGCAAGCAGGCATGCTATATTTACCTAGAGGCTTGCAAGGACAGGTTAGGACATCTGATCTACTGGCTGCAGGTAGCATGGTAGATTTACCACATTGCTGACTCCTTCAGAAGCAGCTGACCTTCTAACAGTAAAGTCAACGGGTACAATTTCTAGTGTAAAGACTATTCTTGTGGAAAAAAAGCAAGTGTTTGTGGGAGCAGGTCCATAAACAGTAACTTTCTCAGGGTACAAACTTACCATTTTAATTGTCTTTAAAGTCCCTTGACCATCTTCAGCGCGGCTGTTGTATAATAAATAACCAAAATAGATAGTTAGACTGACAAGTATCTAGTAACGTTGGCTTTATGGCCTACATATTATTGGGTCCACATAACTGATTCTGCAGTCCAATATACAGGATGATTCAGTGGAATAAACCATTACACCTGGGTTCCCCTCCCAGTATCAAATATGAATTTGTGGACATATTTAGTGTTACTATTATTTACTCTGCATAGGAACCAATAGGGTTTGCTGTTCCTATCTCTTGAATGTTTAGTTACCCTGGGTTTCACCTAGGACTTGGCTCAGTGTGTGTCATTATTGACTCTGAAGGTGCAGTCATACTTGGACAGTTTAGGCTTTGCTGTCTCTACAGCACACAATTCAATTCAAACCTACTAAAACCTCCCCCAAACAGGTAGAAGGAACCCAGACCATCCCAGAATAAAAAGGGCAGTTTCTGTCTAGCTCCATCCTTGAGAACAGTGCAAGCCACAGTCTCATGATACCCATATTATTCAATAAAGTATGCAATAAACACTGCAAACCCACTCCTGGTTTTCACTTAGCTTTCAGGCCCTTAGGGGAATCCAAGTAAGTGTCAGGGTTTCTAGTTCCTGGCAGGTCCTTTCCAGCCCAATCCCCTGTAGAAATGCATAAATTTCCAGGCCAGGATCACCCAGTGGTTGGGCCACTCTGCACCAGCTCCCTACAGTATCTCTGCTTCTTCCCCCCACATCTGCAAAGACTTGCTATGAGCTCTAGCATCCAACACTGTTTTGTCTCTGCCTCTGCTGCTTCCACCTTGCCAGATCTGCTTCCCAAAGGTCCAGGTCCATTCCTGGGTGATAGAGTTCCTGCCCCCTCCCTCCACCTGCCTGGGGAAAGGTGCTGTGGAACAGGGAAAGGAGAAGTGATTGCTTGAAATGGAAGTGTCCTGCTTATCTGATTCATTGTACACAGGAAGACTCTCTAAAAAAAGGATAAGGCACAATTGTTCCTTTTTTACATAAATGATTTATTCAAAACGAAATGCAAAGCATTCAAGGGGGAAAGCATCTGAAAATGCATGAACTCTAATGCCTTCCTCTCCCTTTTCAAGACGATTTTCCAAATGGCTTAAAGCCATCAAGTTTTATACATAGCTAATCTATGCAACCGTGCAATTACTTTTCATGCAATTGGGACTGGGTTGACAGAGTCTAGCCTGGTCCCCAGAGCTGTCACCAGGCTTTGTGGAACAAAGGGAAAAACTCATTGTTTTCATAAATAGCCTTCAACCAGGAAAACTGAAGAATAGGGAGGAGACCTTCAAAGGCGGGGGGATGGATGAATGGGTGAAACATTGCCAAGAAATCTTGTTTTGAAACTTTCTAACAAACAAGGGACAAAGGTCTCCAAAAACTCATTCGTAAAGTTCATCCCATTTACCAACCATCTCTAATAGATTTCATAGACATCAGGGCTGGAAGGGACCTCGGGAGAACATCGAGTCCAGCCCCCTGCCCAAGGGGCAGGAAGTCAGCTGGGG
>NW_017728909.1:12827565-12831203 GCF_001723895.1 Crocodylus porosus | reverse complement strand
GGGAAGCAGCAGACTTCCCGGGCTAAGGGGTCGGGGCGGCAGATTGCCCCCTCAGTCCCCCACAGGATGGAGTCTCCCACAACAAACACCTTTCGTTTTGTCTTGGGGAGAGCAGTAGCTGTGGTTGAGCCTGGGTTGCCTGCGGGAGCTGGCAACTGAGCAGGCTCTGCTGGGGCTGCAAGAAGTGTGAACTTGTTGCTAAGCTCTGGCGAGGGAGGGGCCTTGGTGCGGCGGGCCTTCCGGCTCTTGACCACCTTGGTCCATGCCCCTGACTGGGCAGAACAGGAGGTCCCAGAGTCCTCCTTAGTCCTGGAGGGAGACGGTGCTCTACCCTGTGGAGGGAGAAGGGCCTGGCAGTAGGAGTCTATCTCCTGCTTGCAGTCCCTGATGGCACGCAGCCTCTGGACTGTGGCCTGGAGCTCCTCCAGCTGGCACACCAGAGACCCCAGTAGGGAGCAGACCCCACAAGGGGAGGTGGCCAGAGCCTGAAAAAGGGACAGGCAGTCCCCACAGCCAAGAGCCAGGGGCTCCGTCTGCGTGGAGCCTGGAACCATGGGCTCCATCTGGGCGGTCGTCTCTGAGGTGCCCAATGGGGGGGCCGCAGAGCCCAAGGGGACCCTCGCGGTGCGGCGCATGCCCATCCGTGTCATGCCTCTGGTAGGCTGGCTACGGCTGGGACTGACTACTCTGGGGGGTTTGCAGGCAGGGTCTCGTGCCCTCCCACGCCCTCTCCTGCGCGAACTCCGCGCTAACTCAAGCGCCTGTTTACGCAGCCTGTTTGCGTGGCTCTCTGGGGGGCTGGGCCAATAGTTAGTTGACATAGATGGAACTTAGGGTTAAATGTTATGTTGGGACAGCTTCATCAAAGAGCTGGGTTTTACTCATGTTATGTGAACTGTGGGACTTTCAAAATCCAGGTGCTGGTATCAGGGTCTCGCATTTTAAGGCCTAATCTGAGGGATTCCCCCCAAATAAAGTATATATGACTCCATTTTTGACAGGGTACAAGTGGACACTGCTGATAGAGGGACCTATAGTTTTAAATACTCTTTGCATACCTGGGAACTCCTATTCACTGGAAAACTCCTAGACTGCCCCATCAGGGCTTCTTTCTAGCTGTTGTAGGGTGCAACAAGAAAGGGAGGGACTGAGGTTATTCTCTCTCTGATGCTCAAAGGTCGTTCACCAAGCACAATTAAAGTATCATATATTGCATCAAGGGATTGTTCTGACTATCATCTTATTGCTTCAAGAGCAATGCTAGCTCCTGATCCAGCCTACTATAAAATATCACCTTTTATTAAACCAAACATTCTCTACTGAACTTTTGTCATCATTTCCCTCCCCTCTGTCTGTGTCATTAGGGAGGCCTTGCAGGAAACTCCCTCCAGCCTCACAGATATAATTAGAGGTAAATGGAAAACTGAATTTCTTTTGCATAAAACTCATTATTCACTGCCCCAGGGCCAAGGACCTCACAGCTCTCAGTCTCCAGGGCCAGAAACATCCCTGGTCTGTCCAACATTTAGTGTCTGATACTTCCCAAAGCCATGGAAGCGTGAAATATGAAGTCTTCCTGCCTCCATCTCCAAAACTTCCCTGACAAGTGGAAGAGGGCCAACATTGTGCCCATCTTCAAGAAGGGGAAGAGAGAGGACCCGGGCAACTATAGGCCAATCAGCTTAATATTCGTCCCAAGGAAAATCCTGGAAAAGCTCATTAAAGAATCTATGTGCAATACGCTCATGGAAGATAAGATTCTGAACAACAGCCAGCATGGCTTTGTCACGGGTAGGTCTTGTCTTACCAATCTCTTCTCCTTCTATGATCAGGTCTCTTGCCACCTGGATGCAGGAGACATGGTAGACGTTATATACCTAGACTTCCAAAAAGGCTTTTGATCTAGTATCCCATGATATCTTTGTAGAAAAATTGGAAGATTGTGGGCTCAGTTGCTCAACAGTTCAGTGGGTGGGAAACTGGCTACAAGGTAGGACACAGAGTTCTCATGAATGGATCTGTGTCGTCCTGGCAGGAAGTGGCCAGTGGTGTCCCTCAGAGGTCTGTGCTTGGGCCAGTATTTTTCAACGTCTTTATCAATGATTTGGATGGGGGAGTAAAAAGTTCACTGGCCCAGTTTGCAGATGACACCAAGTTATGGGGGAGTGTGGTCATGCCAGAAGATAGGTTGCAGCTATAGGCGGATCTGGACAGGCTCGAGAGTTGGGAAGACCAGAACCAGATGAAGTTTAACACTTCCAAGTGGAAGGTGCTCCATCTGGGGGCAAACAACCCTCAATATACATATAGGCTCGGTGGCAACAGCTTGACTTGCACCACAGCCAAGAGACCTAGGGGTAATGACTGAGCATCGCATGAACATGAGCCATCAGTGTGAGGCAGTGGTCAGCAGGGCAAACAACACATTGGCATTCATCAACCAATGCTTTTCATGTAAAACTAAGGAAGTGATACTCCTGCTGTACTCAGCCCTGGTGAGACCGCAGTTGGAGTACTGCATCCAGTTCTGGGTGCCACAATTCAATAAAAACATGGAAAAACTGAGGAGTGCATCAGGAGCTTGATGAACAACTGTTCACTAGGGCACCACTGGGGAAGACCAGAACCAGTGAATACAAACTCCTGGAAGGCCGCTTCAGGCTTAATACCAGGAAAAACTCCTGATGATCTGCAAGGTCCTTTCCAGCCCCTAACAATCTATGAATCTAAGGAGAAAGGAACGGAGATGAAGTGGACATGGCAGGCAGGAAAAAAAGCTGATGTGAAGAGACTGTGAGGGATGAGGAAGGAGAGGGTCAGAGCAAGCAAATATAAATATAACACTCAGTTAAATCCCAGCTAATCACAGGTTGCCTCCATACATTGTACCATCAGCCAGAAGTCATGGTGAGCAACAGTGGCTCTTCATCAGTGACTTCAGCCTGCAGCTTGAAACTCAGTGACACACTGCCAAGACAGACAGGTCTAATTGCTCTCCTGATGCCATGAAACCATTTCCACAGATCTGCAAGGCAGATTGCAACATAAGTTAAAATTCAAAGCATAATGTGTTCATCTATAGATACTTCACGTTATTAAGGCCTGGGTAAACAAAGCTTTGGCTGGGATGAACTAGTTGGGAATGGTTCTGCTATGAGCAGAGAGTTGGACTAAATGACCTCCTGAGCTCTTTCCAACCCTAATTTTCTATGATTCTGAAGCAGGGAAACAACAGCAGCCAAGATCCTGCTTCTATGAAATGTTGTCAATATATGCTCAAGAGATCCCGGGGCAGAAAATTTACTGTACAGGAAAAACCTATATGTACAGTAGGGCTGTGCGAAGCTTCAGGTGTTGATTCGATTCAGAGGAGATTCAGCTCAATTCAGTGGTCGAATCTCCAAATCTGAATCAAATCAGGGGACCAATTAAAAGGCCCAAATTGATTCTAAGCTCTCTGAATCAATTCCAAAAAGATTTGGAGATCTTTGGCAATTCAGGCAGTCCCCGTTGGCTGCCACAGGGAGCTGGATCCAGACTCCATGCTGATAAGTAGGGGGTGGGGGAGAGGAGGCAGGAGGAAGGGGGAGGGGACCATGGGAGGCCGCCACCAGGCCCGATCTGTTCCCTGCTCCCCA
>NW_017728909.1:12827269-12827496 GCF_001723895.1 Crocodylus porosus | reverse complement strand
AGGAGGCAGGAGGAAGGGGGAGGGGACCATGGGAGGCCGCCACCAGGCCCGATCTGTTCCCTGCTCCCCAAGCCCCTGCCCCCCCTCCTTGGATGCCCTGCCCGCCCCCGTTCCCAGTTGTTTAAAAAAAGAGCCCGCACTCACCGGGTGCAGCCAGGCAGGTGGGGGGCAATCTCCACTACCCATTGCTTCCCCATGCTACATAGGGGGCTCTGCCACAAGCCCCC